>NC_056737.1:1821438492-1821546368 GCF_019279795.1 Protopterus annectens | reverse complement strand
CAAGGGGGTTTCTAGGGATAGGGCAACCTTTGGTTCCACTTAAAGCTCAAGAACGCTCTCCCTTGAGTTCTCAGGATCATGGAAAGCTAGTAGACGCTACCCATGTGTAAGAACAAAGGCTTAGATTGAACACTCTCACATAAAGAAGTTATGTCCTTACCATAACGCTCCATGTGGAGTGTCTTCATCTCGCCTTTGGTTATTACATCCCACCCTTCCCACCCTTAGTGGAAGAACGCTCGATTTGGTGCCTGGTCTGGAGTATTCTCCTTCTGCTGTTGCAGTATTACTGTTACTATCATACTCTGGGCATGTTTGTATATATGTACTTTTTATGTATATAGTTGGCATGTAAAGCAGTGTGTTTTATGTTTGGTTTGCTTGCAAACTAGATCTGGAGAGGTAAAAGGCAGAGGGGGATTGTGGGTATTAGATGTCCTCGAAGCTTCGATGCAGAGCTTGCAGTCGGCCGGGCACGGAGCCGCAGGGATCGCTCCGAACCCATGTGTAATAACCAAGGCGAGATGAACACTCCACATGGAACGTTATGGTAAGGACATAACTTCTTTTTAGCACTGGTACAATCCCTGCCCAACTGATCTGAGGCTTCAGCTTTACATTCTGAGACCTGGTAATCCCCCTGCAACAGCCGGGGTTCATAGCTTTGGACCAGGAATCCAACAAACACTCTGGACTCCTGCATACCCCACCTCTGAGCCCAAAAGCGGGCTCCCTCACTAACACTGCCAGGCATTTTGACAGGTTACTAAGACTCCAACGAATGCTGCAGAATTCCTGCCTATTGGCCTTAATATAGGCTGTTGTCCCACCCTTACACGTCATAGTGTAACATTCAAAAAAGCACTGTGTTGCTTAGCATCGCGCATACCAGTTTAGTGGAGTTGAGCATCACTTAAACTTGCACAACCATGTTTCAGCAGAGCTTAGCAACACGCAAACAGGAATAGCTGTTGACCATGTTTAAGCAGTGCTTAGCATCCCTCAGCTTTTCCAAATGTAACAATTTTCTTTCTGAATTAAACCACCCTTTAGGTCACCTCACACGTTTTCACAGCAATAAATGTAAAAAGGTATGACTGCTCAGAACTTGAACCTGGGACCTACTACACTTTAGCCTGTCACTCCTCCTATGTAGCTACTTTGATAGTGAGAAAACCAGTATAAATTCAGATATACTACTAAGCTACCTGTGAGCATTGTTAAGCACCATGCCACACTGTGCAAACGGCCATTAAAAAAATAAAATAAAATAAAAAAGTAGACAAAAATAAATTAACTACATCCGGTTTCTATTTTTAGATGTTTGGCAGATGTCACCTGTGTATGCATAAGAATGGCTCAGCACTGCTTCTCTCCACACAAATGGCCAGTAAAAAAAATAAATAAATAAATAATGGCATCGGGTTTCTATTTTTAGATGTCTGGCAGGTGTCAGCTGTGTATGTTTAAGCGCAGCTTGGCACTGCTTTGCTTTGTGCTGCGCCACACAAACAAACAAAAAAAAATTACAATTCCTACATATTTCTACACTAGCAAGGTACATTACAGGGATTCTTATCCTATCCATAACATCTGTCCAGGAATTTTCTGGACAGTCCACAACCATGGGACAGCCTCTACACTACTGCCTACATGGATTCAATATTCATGTTACTGTGATCTCCCTCAGCAGCATGTCATGATTAATATGCATGGAGCACTACCAAGGGGGAACCAATAGCCATGTACATGGGTACATTCCATGTAGGCTCTACATGGAGCCTACACAGATTTTATGGAATCCTGGGGTTAGTCTTTTCAACAACATAAGCTGTTTATGGAAAAGGCTACTTATCAAACATCTATAACATAATTAAGAAACTAAATTGTGTCATACAGAGACATTTTTATATTATTTCTCATTATTTAAAGACTGGGCTGAGTGGGTTTTGTGAAAGGCACAATGATCTTGTTGTGCTATGTGCCACGGATAATTGCCATGTTTTGTTCCATGAGTTCTGTATATGTTTTTGAGGTGGTTATTTGAAAGGCTTACTCTTTGCAGAAGAAGATGCTACCACAGCACATGTGTACTTAATGGCAGCTGGTTAATACAGAGTTTTAAAAGTTATTGGCTACAGAAAGTTGGCAGATATTTCTTTTCCATTCACTGCCTGCTAAGAAATTACATCTAGGTGATCTGTGGATGAAACCAAGAAGTAGCGTTTATAATTAAGTTACTCTAGATGTGTAAAGGTCGTATCTCACCCTCCCAAATGAGTTGTCTGCCTGGAATCCATCAAGGCTCCAAAGGAAACACAAGTGCTACCCAACTCTGCCTACTGCTTAATGTACGTTTCTTTCATCAAACTTAAACCTATCCACTGTACTGTACATTACTAGGAACTAACTAGGTTCCTGACATGCACAGCAACTTGGTGGCCCCTCTCTTATAGTCTCCCCCTCCCTCACCTCTACATCTACCTATCACCTTAAAATCCTTTTTTTTTTTACTTACAGCTCCTTCTCTGATGTTCAAATAAGTTTGAGCTTTCATGCAGTTGTCCTTATCCTCACTTAATCTCGCCTAACTCTCCCTCTCCAAAACAGGTCTTACTCAATTTCAGTGTTGTCTTCCCTTTAACTCCAGTAGCACTCATCACAATTTAAGCAAATGTATCCTTCTGACTGATTGTATTTCTTAAACATTCTGCCTCTCACAGCTCGGCTCTGCCTGCTCCGCTTGCCCTTGCTTTGCTCAGGCTCACTCTGCTCCCCTACCCTACCACCATTCCCTCCCACCCCCACTCTCCGTAGATTTATATCTATCCTAAGCACACACCCCTTGACTATCTGCCTATCACCAACTGTCACACACCATAATCCACAATCACATCCCACCTATCTTTCTACCCCTTCCACATTTCTGCTACTATCCAATCACTACTGTCCCTGTCACACTGTTCCCCTACCCTACACATAACTAAACCTCTCCTCTTACTCTCATACACCACTACTACTCTTCCTAGCTCTCCCTCACACCACCCTGCATCTTATAAATTCAGTTATAATACTGATTTTCCATACTTTATCTTCTCTTCTTAGCTCACCATGCCACTTCCTACAACAACCACTACATTATGAACTACCACTCTCCAACATTTCCATTCAACCCAAACTACTACCAGTCCACCTTACACATTCACATCTCACCAAAACTTTACAATAACTCTAAAACACTATTCTTCACTTTTAAATATATCCACACCCACACTCTATTCTCTCTTCACAAATATCTCAGACAGATATCCAAACTCAAACTCATTCTGCTTCACTTTCTAACTCAAATTAAACTCCAAGCAGACACTCACCCCAGTCCATGGCCCAAACATGCCTCCCCACCCTGCTTCTAACCCCTCCTCTCCCACTCCAAACTCACTAAATCAAACTGTCATCAACCCCCCCACCAAACCACCCACCTCCTAAAAACAGCAACTCTGACCTTTTCATAACTTATTTTAACATCAGAAGCATTATAAACAAACTAAATTAATTCCATGCTGCCCTTTCCCTCTACTCACTAGACATAGTTGTCATAACCAAGACCTGGCTAAGGCCCCATATAAAAGACAAAGAAATCCTAACTAAAGTTTATAGCATTTTTAGACGTGACAGGTTAAACAAACAGGGTGGAGGCATTGCTATCATGTGTAAAGACTCCCTTAAACTAGTTCAAAAAAGTTGTACTCTCCTTGACCTCCCCAAGTCCGAAATATTAACCACAGGCCTAGAAATCAATTACTACAAAGCAATAATAATCATAACTATGTACTTACCCCCAGGAAACAACCTATCCATCATAGAAAATCTTCTCTGCTGGGTATCAACTGACATCAACCAAGAAACAATACTAGGAGACTTTAACCTAGACTGGCTTACCTGCTTCTCTGATAACCCCTCCAACTTTATCAACCGCTACAACTTCTCTCAAATCATTAACTCTCCCACTTGCATTGATAAACATTCCAAAAAAAAATCAGTTCTGGACTGGATACTAACAAATAAGCCCAACCTAGTATACCAAGCAGGCTTCCCTCCAGACACACTTAGTGACCATTCCCCAACCTTTTTCCTCAGGAAATGGGTTCACACACATAATAACATCATATTCAAAAACATCCACAGCAAAAAAAATTCTCCCCCAACATATTTAATTTACCACTACAGCAATGTGACTGGTCACCATTAAAATTCCTACAGTTAGACCCTCTGCTGTATCTACACCCATTCCAATAAAAATGGGTGTCCCTCAATGATCCATTCTTGGGCCACTACTTTTTAATATCTTCACTAACTTACTCTATTCCTTCTGTCCACGTTCTTCCATGGTACAATATGCTGATGACTCTACAGTCATAACTGTAGCTAATTCTCGGGTCTATATTAGATCAGAGAATGCTTAAAAAAGTGAATGCTGATTAATCGACCTTATGTAAGCGAAAGCTTACAATCTTGAACTGTCAGATTAGCGATTTTTTTCCTAGGGAAAAAAATTGCTGATCCAAAACACATACACACAACACAAGCACACCAAACAAACAGAAATCCACACACATACACCTAAAATCTGACACCTAACCCTACACTAAACTATGCACACACCACTAACTGTCCACTTACCTTAACCCAAACCCTAACCCTAACGTCCATCACTATCGCACACTCACCTCACCCGCTCCCTAACCCTAACTCACTTAAATCCGGCCTAACCCTCATGTCCACACAATCGCACACATACCTAACCCGAGCCCTAACCCTAACTCACCTAACCCACCCTAACACTCACATCCACACAATCGCACACTTACCTGAATCTGACCCGTAACTTTCCACCACAGCACTGAAAATACCGAAGCAACAGAAACGGACAACCAAATTCTTTCCCTAAGAAAAATTTTAGTTTCTGTTGCTTCAATATTTTTAACTTTGGCTAAATTAAGGTCGCTCAATCAGCGTTCACTTGTTTAAATGTTCGCTGATCTAATATAGACCCTAATTCTCCCACTGAACTATCTGCCACCCAATCCTCCTTCAATTCTGTAGAGACATGGCTCACCAACAATCAGCTCATCCTCAACCCTAAAAAGACAAAACTTCTACTCTTTCTCCCCAAAACAGTTAACCATATCAAATCTTCCTTTTCTATTATGTCACTTAACAATACTCTCATTGTAGCTGAATCAAGGACAAAACTCCTCAGTGTTACCATTGATGATCAGCTAAAATTTGACCATCACATAAATTATTGCATCAAGAAAACTCATCAGAAATTCGAACTCTTATACATAAACAAAAAATGTCTTATCCATGAAGCTAGAACCACACTTACACACACTTCCCTGCCTTACATATTGCTCTCAAATTCTCACTTGCTAAACTCCTCTCTACTAACCAAGCTTGAGTCAACTTAGCACAGTATAGCCAGATTTGCTACTCAACAAACCTATAAATCCCACCACTGTCTATCCCTGAAACACTTAAACTGGCTTGAACTTCCCCACCTACTCCTGCTCTCACAGCTCCAACCCATGCACTCAGTTCTGTATCAGCCAGACTATTGTCCAGCCCTGTCTTCTCTCATCTCCTATTACTCCCCTACAAGAAATCTCAGGAGATCATCCCTCGATCTAATAGATATTATAAACCTAAATCTAAATCAGGCCAAAACATATACAGCTACTTCCCTTCTATAGCACGGAACAAACTCCCTCTTGAATTTCAGAAATCTGAACCATCTCAAACAATTTAAGATGGCCATAAAAGAGTATTTTAAGCAAAAATGGATCTGCCATTGCTCTCACTCTCCCTGAATATAACCACCTAACTAACTTACCTCCTTCTCCCCACTCTCTACTGTCTCCATCTTCCACCTATCTCTGCTTCCTTTATCCTACTTCTTTCTTTCATCCTCCCTTCTATCATTTCAATATGTTTCTTTATTATACTCCTTCCCTTTTTCCTGCCTCCTAGCATCTCAATACGTTTCCTTTTCTTGACCTTCTCTGTAATAACCTCTTTATACATTGTTATGGCTTTTAGTTTCTTTAATAACATAGGTTCATAGGTTCATAGATTCATAGATTAGTACTAGGCTAACTGCCCCTGCGAGCCATTTTAAGCCTAGCCATTTATCCCCTGTGAGACTCAAACCCTGTACCTTGTGTTTGTAAGGCAAACACCTTAACCATTAGGCCACCCTCCCAACCCGACAAAAAACATTTGTTTTACAGTTATGTTGTCTCATTTTCTTTTAACTTATTAATGTCAAGTATACAATTTCTTGTAATTGAATTACCATACTTAGTTTTTAAACTTGTTTGTATAACTTTAACTTATATCGTTTTGTAATAATAGGGAGCTTTAGCTTATATTGTTTGTATTATTAAGGAGCTTTTCTCCCCGGGACTTTGCTGAAAAAGGGATCTAGCTCAGTCATACATTCCTGGTCAACAAATGTAAAATAAATAAAAATAATACTTTAACAATGCATTCCTCGACATATTAAACAATCTAGCTCCCATAAGGAAAACTTGCACCAAAACCAAACAACTGCCTTGGCTAACAAAAGAGACTAAACTACTACTTAAACAATGGGATAGGGCCTGGTCACTTTACCAAAATTCCAGAAACAAAGATAACCTCACCTTGTATCAACAACTAAGAAATCAAGCCAAGAAACAAATCAACAATGACAAAAAAAATCATACTTCCAGTCATGCCAACAATATCAGAAACCCCCTCCAAAATTCTGCCAAAATATTAATTATCTCCTAAACCCAGGAAATCCCTCTACCCCAGCACCATCTACTGAAAATACCTCTGACTGTATAGCATTACAATTCAATACTCACTTTAGCAATTCTATAACTTCCCTCATAAATAATAATTCTAACCCTTCACTAACAGTACCCATCTGTACTGTAGCTACCCCTAACTCATTCTCTATTGCCACTCATCTTGTCAGGATAAAACAGACAAACAGTTCTGGGTTCGGTTCAAGCAGCTTTATTATATACAAACACATCAGGATTAAAGCTTAGTAACTTAAACTTAAATAAACTTCTAAACAGACTGACTGCTACCCTCATACATGTTAACACTCTGGCTGTTCACTCAAAATGGCACTGCTGCCTGCACGTGCTCACTATTTATATGCACGTGCCTACACTTGGAAATGCTTCTTAAAGTTACAACACATGCTCTGTTCTACATCCTCCCTCTTTGAGAAATAGGTCATACACTAAAATGACAGCATTCATCAACATGCAGTTATACAGAAACAATCCTTTGACATGCAGTCATACAGAACTAATTCTTTGACATGCAATCACACAAAACTAAACACATATAAAACAATCATGTCCAGGTTGCAGTGTATTTTACACTAGGTATAGAAATATGACCTGATCATGTAACATAAAAATCAGAATTGGATCTAGCAATGGGGACTGTCTTTAAGGAATATTCAACTTTAGGGACATCTGGGACATCATCAGGAATGGGAATAGGTACTGAGACATGTTCTTCAATATGAACATTGTCTGGGTTGCTCTGAGATCTAGAGTCTGTATCACAGATATGATGCTGCAGTATCGATTCAGACACCAGAAGAAGATGTCTGTGGTTTCTCCTGTATTCTATATCCTCAGATTCCACTAAGTAGGATCTCAGCTTGGCACGTATATCTTTCACTTGACCAATTCGATCAAAGCCTTTCACCATTTGCATCCTCACTGTCTCTTCTTCTTTCAGCAGAGAAAGAAATCTGCTCATTTTATTATAGTTGGACATCTGAAAGGACTCCTTCTTAAACAGTTGGGCGTTGATTGCTCTGTTGTTTTTATCATTAGGCACCAACAAACTAGAACTGATAAGCAAGGTTGTTCTGGTTTGTCTAGATAGACATTTCTGAGTAGGCAAGCCAAGTAGATTGTCATGGGGTATATTTCTAAGATTAAGTAAATTCAAGAAGATATCAGTATTGTCATGCTTTGACCACTGTAGTAATTGCTTTGTGCTTTGTACTGCACATTCAGCCAGGCCATTTGAATGTGGGTATTCCAGACTGCTAGTAATATGGATAAAGTCCCACTCTTTTGCAAATTTCTGAAATAATTGGATGGTATACTGGGTATCGTTGTCAGAAATAACTGTGTGGACTACCATGGACTGAGAAATGACATTTCAGCTTAGTAATAACATTACTGGACATTAGGTTAGGTAGCAACTCGATCTCAGACCAGTTCAAATAAGAGCCTACCAATGCTAAGTAATACCGATTGTTCCACTCAAATATGTCAGTGGCTACTGATGACCAAAGTAGTTCAGAAATCTGGCTTAGCTGAAGCATCTCTTTTTGCAAATGCAGTTTAGTACTATTGCATACTGAACAAGATGAAAGCACTTTATCAATAACTTTTGACAGAGAAGGCCAAAATACTAGTCCTCTCACCCTTTTTTTGGTAGCTTCTGAACCTGGGTGGCCACAATGCAAGATCTGAATGTATTCATGTTGTAAGGAAGTAGGAACGATACCTTTAGGACGTTTGAAAATTATACCATCTTCCATTTGTATCTCATCTCTGTAAGGAAAATAAGGTTGTACATCCGGCGGTACACAAGATTACTTTGATGGGTATCCAACATTGATGAAGTGGTTGGGATTCTGCAATTTGGATCAGTCTTTGTATGATCTCCTGGCTCATCAAATCTTGTGGTAGAAAAATGATGCACTTCATGACTTCCAAGTCAAAATTCTCTGCATCAAGCTTTCTGGGTGATCTGGATAAGGTATCAGCCAGATGAAGAAGTCTGCCTTTTGTATAGACCATTTTGAAGTTGTATTTTTGTAATCTGAGCATCATTCTTTGTAGTTTTACTGGAGCTGTATGCATTGGCTTCTTTAAAATAGTGACTAGAGGTTGATGATCAGTCTGGACCTGGATAGCTCAACCAGAAATATAATCATGGACCTTCAAAAATGCAAACACAATTGCCAACAGTTTTTCTCATTTTGAGCATATGCATTTCAGTTTGGGTAAGAGTTCTAGATGCATAGGCAACTGGTCTGCCCTCTTGAAGAATAACTGCATCAAGACGAAACTTTGAAGCATCACAGGAAAGAATTACTGGTTTGTGGACATCATAGTATCTCAATGTAGGTGGCTTGCCAAGTTACTGTTTGAGGTTATCAAATGCTCTCTGGTGCTGTTTCAACCATAACCAGGCAAATGTTTGCATGTCAGCTCTCTTAAATGTGCTGATAACTCACTGAAGGCAGGTATAAATTTGCTCAAATAGTTAACCATACCAAGAAAACGCTATAGGGCCTGAACACTGTCTGGAGCTGGCATCTCAAGAATGGCTCTTTGTTTGGAAGGGTCTGGCCTTAAGCCTGCACTGGTAAATAAACGATCTACATATGTAACGTCTGGTAGCCTGTATTTACATTTCAGAGGATTGAGCTGCAAGTTCACTTCATGTGCTCTGTCCAGAACTTTCTTGAGGTTTCTGTTATGTGATGCTTCTCCATTACCTCCAACTAGTAAATCATCCACTGTTATAACACACATATAACCCAAACAAATTTGCTCCATTGCACACTGAAAGACTTCACAGGCAGAATTTATTCCAAAAGGCATCCTGAGAAATCTGTATCTACCAAATAGAGTATGGTCATGCATTCTAAATTTGTAAAATTGTGCACCTATTTTTATACTGTTAAAGTCCTTCTGAACCTCCATATAAATACATACGTTTGACTAGTTTTACTATCAGCTAGTCTACTGGTATAGGGGTTTTGTTTCAACAATACCACTGATAACTGGGGTTCAGCAATTTCTTCTCGTATTAGAGGTCACTCCAAAGCATACCGATAACCATCTTTTTCACCTCATGTGAAGGATTTGTTTATTACCATTGTTGCCTGGTAGAAGCCAGGAGGCTATGTTGCTGTCCTTGCATGCACCCTCACCTGGTTCTCAGGAAGGCCATGAGCAGGAGGAGTATGTATGGGAACAGTTCACTTTAGGAGCGTTACAGCATTACATATAGGGAGGGAGGGAGGGATAGACAGAGTCAGGATTAAAAAGTAAAACATCTTGGTGTCCATATGTCATAACATGATACACCACTAGGGGTGTCTACTATGGGGGCTTATGTGCTAGTAGCTCCCAACACACTTGCTCACTACCATCTGCACAAAAACACAAGTGCTCAAACATCTGCTAGCCTAATCTTCCATTTTTACACAGCCTTCCCAAAATGCGGCCCTATAAACTGCATAGCCCTACCAATGCCCTAACTGTAACCCTAATACTGCCATGTATTTCCAACCTGAGTCCTCGCTCATTTATCCTAAAACTCTACTCCCCCTCCCTAACCCCTAAAGTTCCTGATCACTCCTTAAACCTAAAATTTCAGCCCATCTCCCTACACTTAAAATCCTCAAATGCTCCCTAACCCTAAAAGCTCTCTTCCTGCTCCTGAACCCTAAAACCCCCCTCCTACTCCCCTAACATTAAAATCCCCCTCCTACTCCATCCTTGTAGCTGCTTGCCTAAACTCATATTCGAGTTTGAGTGTGAGCAGCAACCTAGAAGAGTTATAAGGGACTCAGATTCCTGGCTTTGATGTAATGGTTTTCAAACATCTGTAGTAGAACCCCAGATGGGGCATATATCCTGCTGTCTGTGGTAGTAGGAACAAAAAAGATTAATGCCACATTGATGGTATAGGAGACGTTGAACTGGCCTTCATCATTAGCAATCTAGATGACTCAGGCATTGTACAAAATGTACTGATGTTTAAACAGCAAGTCTGGGAGTCTACATTGTTTATATATATATATATATATATATATATATATATATATATATATATATATATATATATATGTATATATATATATATATATATATATATATATATATATATATATATATATATTATATATATATATATATATATATATGGTTCCCTATCAAAAGCCTAAAACACTATAAGCCTGAAAATCAAAATCCTGAAAACTATAGACTGAAAGTTCAAAATCCTGAAACTCAAAATCCTGAAAACACAAATAATGCTAATATGTCACTATAAAGACACTAATATCTACCAACTGACCCTGACCCTAACCCTAACCCTAAGGTCCGTCACTATCGCACACTCACCTGACCGCCTAACCCTAACTCACTTAAACCGCCTAACCCCAATATTTGTCACTATTGCATACATGCCTAACCTGCGCCCTAACCCTAACTCACTTAAACCGCCCCTAACCCTAACATAAAACCAACCGCACACTTACCTGAACCCAACGCATGACCCAACACCACAGGGCTAACAATAGCAAAGCCACAATGACGTCAGTAAGTCCATTTTGTGTTTTCAGGATTTTGAGTTTCAGAATTTTGGTCTTTCAGGATTTTGAACTTTCAGTCTATAGTTTTCAGGATTTTGATTTTTAGGCTTATAGTGTTTCAGGCTTCTGATAGGGAACCATATATATATATATATATATATATATATATATATATATATATATATATATATATATATAAAACATATTTATTTTTTATGTTTATTTTTTTTCAGCTTAGAATTTTTATTTATTTGTTAATTTATAAAATTATGAATCAATGCAGCAATGTTCAGCCACTCGAATGGTGGTAGGAAACATACAAATATGACACAAAGGTATTACAGAATTTAAAAAGATGTAATATTTTATGTGATGAATAGTTAGGGCTTGAATCCTACCACTGCCACCAAATAGTTCGTGGAGGGTGGTTGTAGAGCTACCCATTTATAAGAGTAAAGGCTCAATGAACATTAGGTAAAAATACACTAATGTGCTTGTTTAGTAACTCTTCTATGGACATGAAGCAGTGTATCCTAGGTCTTCTGAAGATATGTTTCCAGTCAGAAATCCTTTATTAACAGACTGCCTGCCTTGCTTGGATTACTTTCAAATACTTAGTAATTCTGTACAATTATATATTTTTTTATTATTTTTTTTTTACTTAAGACGAGTTTAAGTTCGCTACTTCTACTACTATTGTATGATCTGATTAATATACTGTAATTAACTAGAGATATATGGACTGAAAATCTTCCACACAGAGAAGTTTCTTACACTGTTTTGTTTTTGGACCCACTATACTTGTTTAGTGGGTTGTTTTGAGACTTCGGGGATACCACAGAAATTACTTTTTTTGCTTTTTTTTTTTTTTTTTTGAGAGATCAAAGTGCCTGATCCTGTAGTCATTATGTTATAGATGATATAAAGAAGTGGTGAATTTTACATGAAAGTCACTTAAGGGCGATTAATGTTTAGGTGTTTAGTCCTTAACTAATTCCATAGTTACGATATCCAAGTCAACATAAGACTAGTAAGGAAAGAAATAAATTCATTAAGTGGGTTAAAGTAGTTCACAGATGATGATATAAGATCCATATGAACTTATATAGGCAATACTAAAATTCTGCAGGACTTGATGAAAAGGTATTGAGGGTTTTGTGGCTAACAAAGTTTGTAAATGCTTGACTACCCATGCCCAGGCTTACATATAACCCTTAAAGTAAACCCAGGGTATAAAAAATGTGTCAGATACATCTGGGAAGCATGGCTTGGCTTAAAAAGACCCACTGTGGTCAATAACCTATTAATCATATATGAACCTATAATGTGGCAGAAGTAATTCCAGCTTATTGTAGGTTTACCTTCATAAGGGACAAATCAGCTGAACAGCTGCTAAGTGTATATAAAAAAGGAATGGATGTGGAACTATCTATGCAGCAAAAAACTTTGGATCAAAATGTACTAAAAGACTGTTTTCTAAGTGGTAACTGTGCAACATATAAATATATTATCAAAACCAATCATTTCACATCAGCCAATACCTCTATATATAAACAATCTATTTACCTGTAACACATAATTGGGTAATCTACATGACATCTACATGTTCTGCCTTCTTATGGCAAAATATCATGCCAGTTTAAAACATGAATTTTTGAATACGAGTGATATTAGTGTCATAAATAAACCAATTTGTTGTACAAACATAAGTGTAAACATTTTGGAGTGTCTTTTATGTTTGCAGAGATAGGATTAGATCATTGGAGTTCAATAAATTGGGCTGTATAACTAGCTTTTATTAAAGAATTGAGTTTGGATTATAACATCGGGAGTGCTGTTTCCCCCTTGACTTAACTCATTTCTATAATCATTTCCAAGTTAAAAGTAGCATATAATTTTTGATAACATTTCATGTTTGTTTACATATGAAGGATATGTTTTTCTATGCAATGCATCGATCCATGTTTAATATTATTTTTAAGATGTCACTTTTGCATGTGCAATATGACATGATTAATCTCAATATGAAAAATTAAGCACTTTCTGCCTGTAATCCAGGGCAATATGTTATTATGTGAAGTTTTCATTAGTGCTGTAATTAATGTGAAAAGGTAGTTTGTTAATTGTTAACTAGATGCATACTGACAAAGGAGAGTTAGGCACTGAAATGGGTTTATGGCTTGTAAACTATCTTCACCATATTTATTATTAATAAGCAATGCTTTTCTTCTATCAAGATGATGCTACTTTATTTTTAATTTTAGAAGTTCTGATCCTTGTGTAACTACAATCTGAGTATAACCAGGATAATCAAGTAAGAACAAGCTTGTACCTGATCTGATTTGATGGAAAAAAACATTTGTTTTACAAAAAAAAATAAAATAGGCATCTTGG
Organism: Protopterus annectens; assembly: GCF_019279795.1. Taxonomy (NCBI): domain Eukaryota; kingdom Metazoa; phylum Chordata; order Ceratodontiformes; family Protopteridae; genus Protopterus; species Protopterus annectens. Next base: position 1,821,532,552 of record NC_056737.1, on the reverse strand, counting down.
CTCCTTCATTTCTTGGCTTCTTATGGGCATTGATATATATCTTGCCTTTGTAAAATAAATGGTTTACATATAATCTGCATCTACAGTAGTCTTTATATTAAATACACAAAAGTCTTCTCTTTGCATTTTAGCTCTACAGGAGGAAAGCTAAAAGTGAAGCATATACTTCCTTATCACTTGTTTTCCAAATGGAATTAGCATAAAGGCTTTCTGTCAACACCAGACTAAGCCTTACAAAGTCAAAGTTTTCCATATGATGATATCACTTACTCCTCAGCTCTCATAAGTTCTTCTTATCTGGGTGTTATCTTGTGGTTTTATTTTATTAATTTATTTATTGCATTTATTAACTCAGTAAATTGAATGATCCAAAGATCCCTTCCAGACACAAATTGGACTCATACAAGTGCAACAGTAAAATGCTGATAATACAGTCATTAAAATTTATTGTAAGTTACAGAGTATTAAGTTTCAAAATACTACAATGCTTTGAGCTTATAGCATTAACAGTTCTTCAGTAGTGAGAGTCAATATGATGCAGCTGCTAAGAGATGAAGAAAGGATATGTAGAAAAATACGACTTTTTGCCTCCTTGTTTTCCTGGTACATTTCCTCAATCACCAGGTCTACCTAGTTCTCCTTTTCTCTCAGAGTCTTGGTCCACAAGCTTGGGGACAGTGAGAAGAATGACGTCCCAGAGCAGCTCCATACTGCTGCCTAGACAGTGTTTTCTTCATGCATTCTCCACTCCATGTGCATGCCAGTAACAGCCCATAGTGGGACATGTGATGGACATTGATCATGCCTACTTCCACACTTTCACAAACAGTTTGACATCAGCAGGATGCCCCACCCTCCTGAGTAGCACCAATAAGCACTGTTGTCTCCCTGGTCTCCACAGAGAACAACACACTAATGTTTTCCTGATGTGTTTCTCTCCCACTGCACTGCAGGATGGGCATGTCCATCCTCCCACCAGTACTGTCAAGGTCCTTAGCCAAGCATTAAACTTGGGTCACCTGACCCACAGTCAGACTTTTATCCATGTATGCCACCAATGAAAGTCCAGAAAAATGAGAACTGCATGAAAATAATATGGGTGCAGCTTTATAGTATTCAAAGATAAACCAATTCCATAGCCAAGATGGAGTACAAATATAAATGTGTGTATATATGAGTATGCAATTCTTTCTCAACTACACTACCCATTGACACACATCACTGAGAAACATACATCGACTGCACATGTCTTTGCTAAAACACAGTATTGAGAACAACAAATCACAAAAGGAAAACTAAAATACTTTTATCAGTAAACTATTCATACATGCAACCACCCAGAAAAAACACTACCACTAAAACACATATACACTAAAAAAAAAGAAACACTAACACAGATGTCACCATTACATAAAAAAAATCTAGAGTCATACATAAACTAAAATCCACAAAACATACACTGCACATATCACTAAAGGAATTATATTACATAGGGAGCTTCACTCTAGAAGGTGCCAACACCACACCCCCTTACTTACACACACACACACACACATATATATATATATATATATATATATATATAAACACACACACACACACACACACACACACACACACACACACACATATATATAAAACTCTACAGCTGTACAATTTTGACCAAAGTGAATCTTTCGCAGAAGTTTTCTACTCTGAACAGAAAAATATTGTTTTTTGTAAGTACCATTTATTTACCGACCAGCTTTGAGATACACTGTGTAGTCTGTGCATAGAATCTATTTTCAGCTTAGGCCCTGGGAATATATTCAAGGAATACTGAAATTCTATGGATCATTGACCTGAACTTTGGTGCATTAATGACAGAGTTCCTTTTGAAGTTATTCCCCATTTTGCATTGTCCTTGTAAAACCTTAACAAAAATGAAAAAAATAGCCAAATTACATACATACATACACATAGTATAAACATATATATATATATATATATATATATATATATATATATATATATATATATATATATATACATATATATATATATATACATATATATATATATATATATGCGTGTGTGTGTCTATATATATATATATATATATATATATATATATATATATATATATATGGGTCTACTAAATTTTGAAGTTTCAAAACCTCAGATTTCTTGTGGTCGAGACCATAAGATCAAAGTTCTGAAACTTCGAAATTTAAATAAAAAAAAAATAAAAACAAAAAAATATTTTTTAACTCGCTAATTAAATATACCAACTCTGAGATTGCACTGCATCAAGGAAAATGATAAATATACAGTCGGCATTGTATGGCGATCTCCATTTAAACAGTTCGAAGTTTCAAAACTTCGATCTTATGGTCTTGGCAATAAGAAAGTTTTGAAACTTCAAAATGTAAAAGTAGATCCATATATATATATATATATATATATATATATATATATATATATATATATATATATATATCTATACAGACAAACACACACACACACACACACACACAAACACACGTATGTGTGTGTGTGTGTGTGTGTGTGTACACTAACTGTGTAAAGAGATGACTAAGAACACATATTGGAAAGAAAGAAGCAAGCCTACATACTGACAATGGACATTCACCTATAAAAAGTTATATTCAATACATAGTATACAAAGCAGTAGACTAAACCACATAATAACTATTGGAAATGTGAAAAATGTGAAAAACAGTAAAATTACAAAGATGAAAAACACATAGATGTGATGTCAATGAGTGCAAGAAACGCACATGCAGAACCAAACTCATGTAAAAATATAAAATATAACTCTTACAATCATCAAAGAAAGTTACTCAAAATCACAAACGTCTGCAGACCTAAACCGAATCGCATTCTACACAGGAAAATAGTGACAGCCCTTTTATAAAGTGAATAATTCCCAAAAGAGATGAAGAATAAGAAGGGAAAGAAATCATCAACTCAATATACAGACTTGCATTGTTAGAAATAGCATTCCCATCATTTTACCTGAAGATTATTTTCTATGCCTCTTAAATTATCCAACAATTCTATTTATATGTTTTGCTCATCTTTTTTTATCTTTATGCAACTGACCATCAGCTGTCCCTGGTGCTTGTCTTCATTCTCTGGGTCTCTTTATCACTCTTCTACTCTCCTGGACTTTCTTAAATGGGTTGGCTCTAGCAAGGAGATTCTGGCATCCTGGAACAGCATCATATTTTTGCCATGGTTTTTTTCCTGCATTAATTCCCTTCTCTGCAAATGGGTGATCGACGCTGAATACCCCTTACTTCTGAAAAGGGCTGGTGTCTGCAAGCCATCCCAGATATCCTTGGTAGCACTCTGTTGCAGTTTCTCCACTCTTCACTAAAATCATACCACATTGTGTGCCCTGGATACACACCCCTCGCCTCCTGCCCCTAGATCAGCATGTCCCTCTTCCTCTGTCAGCTCCTTAGAGACCAAGGCTGCTAATCAAATGTGGATTGTAGTGTGTTGAGGCTTTAATATTCTATGGCAGGGCACTGGTTACCTCTTCCATTAACAGTTTCTCTCACACTCAGAAGTGATTACGTGCAGACACAGAAAACATGCTAGCAGAATATGTTGATGACCTCCTAGTGTGTCCAAGGGAGAATAGCACATGCTACCCAGCCATGCATCTTCTGGATAGTGCAAACCCAAGAACTTACTCAACTCTATGAATACAATTAGAGAAATAATTCTAATTTTATTTAACTTTTTCTCTCATTCACACTTCAAACGTTTGTATATTATAGGTAAAATTTGCAAATCATGTAAGTCCAAATGGTAACCTTTTGAAATATCGGAACCTGTTATGTGAGCCCTGACACGTAGAAACTGAATGGCTGAAATATCGGACTTAGATATACTAAGTGTGAGATGCCATTGCTCAGAATATTCCCGTTTCTCCGAAGTATGGCAATCTCAGAGTTGGTATATATAATTTGGGGGGGGGGTGCAGGGGGCATAGCTCTAAACCAATCAGGGACAAATCTTACCAGTACCATGGAAAAATCCAGAAATAATCAGGGATACTTTTATAAAATATTAGTAATATTAATTTAAAACATTGACAGAATAATTTTACCTCAGAAAATGTATATTAGTAAATTAATATACATTTTCTGAGGTAAAATAAGTTATTATTTATTGTCACTATTTATTAAGTATAATTCACCAGCTTTTCTCCAAATATCATCAGTTTTAGGAGGTATTAAGAGGTGCAAGGCTAAAATTTGAGTCTAAATCATGGACATCCCTTGGAATTAGGGACAGTGTGGAGGTATGCGGGTTGGCATGATTCCCCCCAGCAAAAAGAAGGTTTAAGGAGAAGAGTGCTTTTCAAGATTCACTTTTCTCTGGGTTTTCTGTCTTGCTTTTTTGACTTTTTGACATTTAGCATTTCGAGTGATAACATTTCAGTAAGGAACCTGACCAAACTCCCTGTGTAGGCATATGACTGATACTGTCCCTCACACAGGCAACATAAATGCATCACTCTTGTTATTATGTTATTTTTTTCTATGCATAGCATTGTAGTTATAGTTGGTCTTACTTTTAAGATATAATAATTAAATAGAACATGCAGGAAACATTTTAAAAAGTATCACTGCAGTTTACTTTTACACTTTTATTAAGCACTAGGTGAAGTGTCGCACTTTTCTCAGCAACTTGCCTGAAGCTAGTTTATAAAACAGCCATGCTGCAAATATATTAATATGTATAACATATTAAACTCAAATATGATATAGATTTAAAGCATTGGATTAAAAAAGTAAAGAGAGCAAATGTTCTGAATAAATGTAATAGAGATTAATGTACAGATTATGGACCCAAACTGTACCACTGTTAAATAGTTAAACTCTGACCAGTGATGAGCCATGGAATTTGATTTTGTACAGTTCAGTGGTTAAGAAAATGATTCTTGTTTTTAGTATGGTTTCATTTTGAGTTCTGAGGAAGTAATTTGTTGTTTTCTAACTTTGGCATGCATATAGGGAAAACATCAGATGTCATTACTGATGCTTCATTTTAGTGTTCTGCTTTACAACGGTTCAATAACCAGGCACGTCAATTTTTAGAATTAGGTGTAGCAGACAGTTAAGAAGATTATATTGGCATTAAGCAGGCAATGAAATGGGAAAGGCATATAGCTGTCCTTCAAATGCCAATGAAGCTATAGAGATAATGCAGTTTGCATCATCACAGTTCTCTAGCAAGGAGCTCTTGCTATCAGCAATTGTATTTTATATTCCTGCAACAGCTGACAAGCTACTTTATTGTCCTGTGTTTATTATGTGCATGTTTACTTTTTACAAATTTCTCTTTCTGCTAAATACACCTTGTACCAGGATATTTAGTCATATATATATATATATATATATATATATATATATATATATATATATATCAAATAGCCTTGATGGTATGACATATGTTACTTACAGATTATATTACATCAACTGGTAAAACAACTTTAATCTCATTTGTACATGATAAGAATCATTTTTTGTGCAAAATGTTAGCATTTCTATTATTTGTACTATTACTGTAATTGGAAATAACTAATTAACACCATTTATACCCAGGATAGTTTATATTCTTTGATTTTAATTACGTTACTCTGTAAACTGCAAGAGAGTAAAGAGAAAGAAATATTTAAATCTCTATCAGCAAATTAACATGTTCAATCTTTCGTAACATATTATTTTTTGAATAGCTTTAAACACACCTATATGGTGGATAACCACTTCTGATTCAGTTTATATTTAAATAAAGAGAGCACATGGACAGTCCTAGACAAGTGCATAGCAGGTGGTATATAGTTCTGATGAGTATGAGAGAATGTGAGCTGTCTACTGATATGTTCAGCATGTCTAACATGCCCACTGTTATCTTCCCTATGCCATAAAGTGTGAGTATGCTTGCATGATTGAGCATATTTGTGGTCTCCAAAGCATTATCACCACACCACCAGAAGCCACTTGTTTTGCAGGAAGACACTTTTTTTAATCACCTCTGCCTCTGTTGTGAATACTCAAAACCACTAATATCGCAACTGAATATACCTACCATTGACCCTGTAAAACTGAACTGGGAATGAATGTAAAATCACAAAATGATGACTCACACTTATAGAAATGTAATATGTGAACTACTTAAAATTTTAGCAATGTCGAGGTACATTTCCTATGTAGGTTATAAGCTGATGAATAATACCAGATCTTAGTGGTTATTGCAGACATACTTGACAGGTATGTATTTAATATTCACTTTTTTTCTGCCTTTTGTTGGTGTAATTAAGTAATCCAATTAGTTTATGTGATCTTGCAAATGTTTAATTGTTCTAAAAGGCTCTTACTTGACTGTCTGGATTCACTGATTTTAAGTCAGTTATGTCTTTTGTTTTTCTTCTAGTTTTTTTTCTACAGTTTATTCTTAGTGTTTGTGTGTGTGTGTGTGTGTGTGTGTGTGTGTGTGTGTGTGTGTGTGTGTGTGTGTGTGTGTGTTATCCACCCCCCCCCCACACACACACACAGTGCTGCTATGACATATGCATTAGTAAAGAATATGATCAGGTAACCCTAGTAAAGAACACAGAAATCTTATGTTGTCAGGCCAAATTATTAATGTAAATACAGAAAATGTGTTACAGCAGTAATGTATCACCCTCAACAGCTCCTGTGTGCAGTACAATGCTATTTTAACTTCTAGAGTGCAAGAACTGAATAATCCTAAAGTTGTTCTGTGAAATTAATGTTACAGAAGTGTTGCTTATGTTGTTAGTAAGCCACATCAATTTAGTAAGTGCACCATCCATAGGTTCTGTGGAGAGTACTATACCATCCTAAGGTTCTGTGAGGAGAAATCTGCCATCCATAGGTTCCAAAAGGAGAACTGTATCATTCAGGTTCTGTGAGGATTGCTCTACCTTTGCCAAGTTCTGTGGTGAGTACTGTACCTTCTTATAGCTTCATAGGATTTAACTTTTAGTTACTTTTTTTTCTTTAGGTTCTGTGGACAGTACTATACTATCCTTAGCTTCTAGTAGGAGTACAGTCACATCCTTCAATTCTCTGGGAGCTAGAGTACCATTTACAGGTGCTATGAGGAGTATTGTGCCTTCCTCAGGTTATAAGAGGAATACTACACCATTCACAGATTTTCTGATGTGTATTGTGCCATGCTAAGGCTCTGTGAGGAATGGTGTACCATCATCTGTGTCTGTGAGGAGTACCGTACCATCCACAGGTACTGTGAGGAGTACTGTGCCATCCTTAGGTTATAAGAGGAATACTACACCATTCACAAATTTTGTGATGTGTATTGTGCCATGCTTAGGCTCTGTGAGGAATGGTGTACCATCATCAGCAATTATGAGAAATACTGTACCATCCAGAGGAACTGTGAGGAGTACTATTCTATACACAGTTTTGTTTAGGAGTATCTTACCATCCACAAGTAGTCTGAGGAGTACTATTCTATGCACAGTTTTGTTTAGGAGTACCGCACCATCCACAGGTAGTCTGAGGAGTACTATTCTATACACGGTTTTATTTAGGAATACAGTACCATCCTCAGGATGCATGAAGTTTGCTGTACCATCTTAAGATTCTATGAGGAGTACAGTACCTTCGTCAGATTCTGTGAGATATTGTGCATGTTCCCTGGGCTCTGTAAGGAGTACAGCACCATTATAAGATTATGTGGGCAGTTTTATGCCATCCCCAGGCTCTCTGCAGAATACAATAATATCATCATTTTTTGTGAGGGGTACTATGCCATCCACTCGTTCTGTAAGCAGTACTGCACCATCCACAGAGTCTGTGAGGAGTACTATACCATTTTTAGGTTCTGTGATACTTAGGGTTTTGTAAGCAGTACTGTAGCCAGAGCCAGATCATGGCAAATGGGGCCCTAGGTAGGGTAATGGACCAGCACCTTCCCACCCCCACCACCACCAAGCCATTCCAGTGTCACATTACTTGGCTATCTCTCCTCATTTACCATAAACGCAGTCAGTGTGCATACTCTTTTCTTCTTTACTTTTACAATGATTACAGAGATATTAATTTGATTTAAAGGTTTATTTCAAAGTTTAGAGCACAAACACTGATGGCCATTTACTAACTAAAACAATCTCACACCGAAACAGGCTTAGCACGAGCAATAGTAAACTTCTCTTCCTTTGAAGCTCACATTCATTGAAAATGCATATGGCAATGGTGGAATAAGTGCACCTTGTGCCCCAGGCTGTTTACAAATCATGCCCACCTGTACACAGTTTTAGGACCATGTATAAATGCATGAATTATTTGATTGACCTTCCTGATTGTTTTAAATTATATTTCTTCTTTAATATAGCAGCTTTTGTTAGAGTGTATTTTAAATATGTAATTTTGAAAAATTTTCCACGTAAGCAGTGAAATAAAATGCATGATAAAATAATGACAAAGTGTCCATTTCAGAACATTTCAACCATAAAAGACCACTCACACTGTTGTCAGAATCCACTAATATAAGTACTCAGCAATTATGGCCACTTTATCAACTGTGAACATATATGTCTGTGATAAAAATTGTCACAGTGTACTATTCTAGATTGATTTAGATAACTGCACTGTAGTTCTGCAAAGACAGACTCATGACTTTAACTTTTACCAGCTCAGCAGGGTCAGTCATTTTTCTCCACAGACATTCCTAAACCCAGCAATTATAGCTATATAGTTGACTGCATCCTTCTCAGATATCTGTATTAAAAAACTAATAATCATTACTGAAGTCACCTATTTCAATTTGTTTCCCACAAAGTACTCCAAATTTATTTACACAAACATTAGCATAAATCCTGCAAAGCCAGATTAAAAACAGTTTAAAAATGACCAGATGATAACAGTATAATCATCCAGAGACAGCCCCTGACCCCCCACCAGCAGTTAGCCAGTTTGTTGACCTGTGTACATTCTGTAATTTTATGAAGCAATAAATTACATATACTTAATCAATAGCATTACATAAACTACATGAAACTGGATAAAGATCACTATCATCATACCATAAGACGTAGCCATGTGTAGTACAGTTTAAATGGAAAAGTATTTATGTCAGTATAAGAAATATTAACTACCTGATAAAATATGCTAAGTCAATATGCAAATCTCTGTAGAAGTTAAAATCATCTGAATAATTTCACATTAAAGAGAACCATTACTAATGCAGAGGACAGGCAAACAACTTTGCATTTCAGTGCTTCATCAACTAATGTAGTGCCTGCTGCCTTTGAAAAATAAATTTCTGAAGATGCATTAAAAAACCGGTGTGCTGGTAATATTACACAACATTTCTTGAACTAGATCAACCATGCAACAGGGAATGGCTGGCAAACAACGATATGTTCATAGTCACTAGGCATGCAGTTTTGGAGACCTTTAAGGAGCCTGACCCAAATTCCCAGTTGCTCCAAAGTTCTGTCTGGTTAAGTGACTTGCCCAATGTTCTACAGTAGGTAAATGAAGATAGAAAGATTCAAACTTTGCACCCATGCCACAGGAAGCAGTTAATTAACAAGTTGGAGCTTTAGTTCTCTGCACCAGTTGCCAGAGTAACAGTTAACTAAATGCAGAAATTGTTTACAATATAATCTTATAGATAAGACTACTACAGTAATATGCAACAATGACTATTTATTGGATGGTAAATATCAGACAGCTCTGATCACCACTCCAAATAATGCAGTCTATATAACCAAATGTCAATCCCGCTGCAGTTCCTGAAGGCTGTAAAGAAGGTGCTGAAAATATATTACTAAAATGCAAAATATTTAGACTATGTAACACATTCCAGGCCTGTTAATGAATTAATTCATTAATTAGTGCAATGAATAATACAAAGAATCAACAAAACAAAGATACTATAAAAGCTGCAGCAGATTTTGTTGAGCAACCCACAAGTCATACAAGAATCAGAAGTATTACTGAATACGACATACTTTTGGGGGATGGGGCTTATATGCTTGCAGGATACCTACAGCTCATTTTTGACATCCATATATCTATCATCAAGAATAGCTATCTTTTCTGACATGATTTGAAAAACAAGTTTCAAAACATTTTTTCAGAGTTTTTTCACTAAATAATCTAGTTTGACTATTGTATAAGAGATTTCTTTCGTACTATAATTTATTTTACTAAGAACATGGCAATGAAAATATTTTTTACCATACCAGTGTAAGAAAACTGGTACAAAACATTGGTCTATGAAAGCTGGTTTGCACATGTTGATTTTAAAAGAAATTCAAATTTAGGCAAAGCAGGCAATTGTAAAGCATTGCATTTTGTGTATGTAAATTAGCTGATCTGATGTTGTCAGTTTTCATTCTATCCTCAACTGATGGGATTGGATCCCATCCTTGGATCCGACTCATCCATTACAAAACATCACGGTAACCAAAATCTCTCAAGCTTCTCCCTTACCCATAATGCACCAATCCTAGGCTACCTCAGCTCTCATTTGCTGCTTTTTGCGAAAAGACGTGCTCAGCCTAGTTCTAGAACTTTTACAGATAAGTGCCAGTTTTCTTCAACTTAAATCTTCAAAACCTTTATATTTTCTAATATTTCACATCCCTTACCCTACTTACATTTTCATATCTCTTCAATTATCATTGTTGGTAATTTCTTCCCGTCTCTTTCTTTAGTACAGTTTGTTACTGGTGTTTTCTCTTTCTATCCTTTTACCTTCTACACTGTTGTGTAGTCCTTAGATTTTTCCCTATCCTCTTTCCCTATCTGCTCTTTTTTTGTAAAAAAACAAAAAACAAAAAAAAAAACATGCATTACTTAACTTTTTCCCTTTTTTTGTAGTTACTGTTGTAATGGTGGACAAAGGCCCAGCTGGGCTTAAAATGTGCACTAAGTGTGGGCACAAGCTACCACTGTCAGATGCCCACACAGTATGTGTTTATTGCCTAGGGCCTCAACATTTACAAGAGGATTGCTCTATATTTCACGAACCAACTCTTCCTGCGCGTGGGTAATGCATGGCCCCCAATAACAGCATTACAACAAAAAACAAGATAGCCACCAGCAGTATAGATTCAAAACTGTATTAATTTAAAAAGCAAGCAAAAAAAAACACATACCGGATTAATGGGTTTCGATATTATGCCTCAGTGTGTATAGTATAAACAAAATTTTATTATGCCTGTGTATATTATATATATATGCATACATTCCCATTGATAATATAATAAATAGTAAAAGATCAAAGACTAACAACCCACCCATTCAAATTAATCTCTTTCCACTTTTCATTTTTTTTTATCATGTCAACCATTTTTTTATCTACATCAATCACCCTGAATATCAATAAAATATATAAGATGGAATATTGATGATTGTATGATTTTGTAAGCAATTGTTGTTTTGTAAGCTTTTTTTTAATAGTCTTTAATATAATAAAACTGCTGCGCAACCTTAAACACCTGGAAGTTTGACATATATATATAAATGCACCATATAATGTTGATGCCATAAATATAAATAAATATTAATATTGAAAAAATAGTAATAATAAAAAATTTGAAAAAGGACAGTTTGGACTTGAAAATTTTTACAGAATATATATATTTACACAATTTACACAGAGACTCATGATGTCCCATGGTGATTTTTTGTATTTGGTGGTATCAGAAATGTTTTTTGATTTGTCCCTCCTGGTTTTTAAATTATCATTATAAATTTTTCAAGTATTTTTTTATGTATTTACAGGATGTATCCTCATATCTAATAATCACTCAAAGGAAATCACTCATAACATTTAATATTTAATATAACCAGGTCATTGGACATATGGATATAATATCTAGTGTCTGATAATTGTCTGTGGGCCTCACTGTTGTAATCATCCCAATTCTGTACTACAACTGCTCCACCCTTTGTCTGCTGGGATTGCTCTATATGCCATAATTTCAAGCTTAGGGCTCTAGTTGAGAGAAATAATAAACTTATATTGAAAGGTTCATTACATCATCTTCCTTTGGAAAAGCAATATCTGGGGCTTAATCATCCAAAGGTAAAGCTGAAGAGATGATGCTGTCATCTCCAAAGCCATCCACCTCAGCTTCAGAGCCATCTAGATAAAGAGTAGAGTTAGATCCAAGAAGGTCTCAACGTTCTTCTCCCTCGGATCTGAGAAGGAAAAAAGTGATGGATCCAACTATCTCGGATCCAATGATTAAGCAGTCAGACCCGACAAGTTTGAGTCCTGTAGTTCTCCCCAGGACAAGATACTCATATTTGATTGATCCTCTACCTTCTAGGGTGCTCTCACCCTTTTTGGAATGATACAGGTCCAAGTGTCCTTCTCTTGCCTCAACTCATTCATCCAGAAGTCTGACAGAAGAAGATATGGAAAGGATGATGCAGAAGTTCATCTCAGCACAGATTCAGATGGTGGCTTGATGGCTCCAACCCCCTCAGGTCAGGAGACCCATCTGACAACTACACCCCCACTTCAACCTCATTCCCTGCTTCTTTTGCTTGCTTCAAAGTCCCCAGATCCAATCCTGCTTGGTCCATCTGGTCCGGCTCTGAAGATAGCATTATCTTCGGATCTGAAGCTTGCTCTTATTGCTCTGGTTCAGATTTTTTCAGATCTGGATGACTCTCGGAGTTGAAGCTTCCCTGTTGGATCCGTGCTGTTGGAGTCAACTCCAGAATTGAAAGAGCTGTCTCTGCCTCTTGGAGTCTCAGCATTGGATAACTTGACTCTGGCTTACTCCTCAGGGAGATTGCCTTTGGAGCACAGGAGGACAGCAGTCCAGAAGTTTTCCTTCTTGGTGCTGGGGTTTTCTTTCTCTCTGAGGTGATTGGCCTTTGAGGTAGTGAAGAGGGTATTCTCTGCTCCAACAGGAAGGACAGATATAACCCCCTCGAATCCTCAACCTTCTACCTTGATGCCTCTGTGCTTAGAGCCTCATCATTCTTTAACACTGGGACAGCCAGTCTGAGATCTCCAGGCTTCCCAGCAGGTATTATAATTTCTTCTGATACCTCCCTGGAACACTCCCCTGAGGAGATCCCTATGAAGAGGAAATGCAAGAGGAAGTACTTGGACTTTCCACAAGAGTCAGTCATGGAGGATATGGACTTCCATGAAGATGAAGGGTCCCCTTAGTGGGTGTTAACCCTAGTGTTCTTGCTGTTTTTCTTTCACAGTTTGTCCTTTTAGTGCAGTGTCATTGTAGTGATACAATTCTTTTAACTTACAGAATTGTAACAGGGTCCGTTTATGTTAGAGGACTTAGTCTGTTTTTTCCCCATCTATGTTGTGTTTTCAATAGCTTAACCCATTTACATTAGAGGGTCCAGCCTATAAAGGAAAAAGAGAAAAGAACTTTTGTTGCAGTTTTTTGTTGTTCTTCTTCTTGACCTTTAAAAATGTTGGGTAAGGAATCTAGGCCAATGGGCTTTAAAACATGTGAAAAGTGTAGCAAAAAGATGCCCCTTAGTGATAAACACACTCTTTGTGTTTATTGTCTTGGGGAAGTCAATTTCCAGGAGTCATGCTTCATCTGCCATTTGTTTAATCATAGAGCCCTCCTGGAGAGGAAGAATAGGTTGATCCTTCTTAAAAACCCCTTCTCAGAGGCACTGGAAGAAGGTACGGGTTCACCTAGATTGGATAAGTCTCCTTCTGCTAAATCTGACAAATCAGACAAATCTATAAAAAGACATTCCCCGTGTACTTCTTTGGATCCAGCATATAAAATATCAAGATTGTCCTCCACAGATCCAAGGGTTACTGGATCAGACAAAGCCCCATCGGCTCTGACTCCTTCTTGTTCTGTGCCAGTGGAGTTTGAACTAAGGAGCTGGTCTCCCCTATTTTGAGAGCTCCCATTCTTCAAAAGACAAAATCTCCAACCCCCTTGACTCGGTCTTCTAGTAGCCTTTGTGATGGATCGCATGGTACAGAAACTATTACAGACACCAGCACTGGCCAGATTTCTGTTGGAAATGACCCCCAGGTCTTTGGATCCTATGACATCCACCTCCTCTGCTCCATGTCCTATTCTGATCCAACCTCTGGCTTTTGGAGTCAGAAGATCCAGGGTTGGTATTAGTGGAACTATCAGATCCAAGACCCACCATAGGTTCCACAGATCCGACCATGGCTTGGATGTATCAGAGCTGAAGGATTCTAGGAGCCGACACTCTCCAGTCGGGTCTGGGGGGTGAGTCAGATTTGACAGCTGTTGGATCTGACTATGCCTCTTGGGGCCTCGGCTTGTTGAGTTTGGCTCCTACATTGTCCTTGGGTCCATCTTCTTTGGTTCCTGTTGGGTCCTTCAGCTTCTTCAGATCCAGGGATATCCTCAGACCAGGGACACGGAGCTTTCAAGGTTATGAGGAGGGTGCTGTCTCCACAGACAGGTCTGAAGTCCTCTCCAGATGTTCCTCCCTGCAGAGCACCAGTGCCTGCCTCTTTACCCCTGCATCCACAGGGACGCAGAGACCCTAGGCCTCGGGATGCCCCACAGGGCACCACACACTCTTCTGAAACCTCCTCAGAGTACCCTTCTGAGGAGTTCCCTTGGAAGAGGCTGTACAAGAGGAAGCACTAGACTCCCCAGAGGAGGCCTTCACTTCTGATATGGACCTTGATGATGCAGAAGGGTCCCCATGGTCACCTCCTGATGATGTCTCCTTTGGAGACATCATGGAAATACTTAAACAGAGAGGTGGCTGGAAATCCTCTAACTCTTCAGCAGAGGAGTCCATATACTTGAAGGCCTTTGGGTCTCACCCTTTTCCTTCTTGGGTGTCTCCGCCTTTCGATGAACTTCTGGAACTGATTTCTCAAAAGGTGTGGGAGTCCCCAGATTCCATGGAACCTATTCCTAGGAAGCCGAATAAGTTTATCACAGCTCCCTTTGACAAAACTTTTTTAACTAAAGGAATCCCAGTCGATGCCATTGTCATGGCGGCAGTCACTAAGAAGAAACTCTCAGAGACATCTTCTTCTGTCCATCCCCCAAACAAGGAGTCCAGAACTCTGGGCAGGTATGGAAAGTGCATCTTTTCCTCAATGGCTTTTTCTCTTAGATCACTGAACTATCTTATCCATTTCATGTGACTGCAGAGGGCTCTCCTGAAAGAGCTAGGAGATACCCTCCAAGGTTCAGTAGCTGAAGGGGTTACTGACAAAGTATCCTTTCAGCTCACTACCTTAAATTCAGTGGTTAACATGCTCATGAGGTTCATGTCCTATGCAGCTGATGGAGGGAGTAGCTGTTTCTGCACTGACCAGGTGTGAACAGGAAGAAAGACCTAGAAATTCAAAAGTTGCTAGACAAAACAGTCATCAAAAAGTCCCCAGACCAAGTAGGGATTCATTCCAGATGGTGACACTGCAGTCAATACTCCCATTCTTGGGAAAAGATGACTGGATGTGCTCTATAGATCTCCAGGATGGAGAGCCAGGAGACACTTGCTGTTTTGGCTGGGAACCAGTCACTACCAGTTTTGAGTCTGCCCTTTGGTCTTTCTCATTAGACAACACAAATGATGGTGAGAATTCAACTAGGAAGGATACAATCTCTAAGGTTCCAGGTGAGATATCTTTTAAGAAGGAAGAAAGCCCAAATGAAAATGGCCCTCTCAAGTCTAGGGATCATGCATATCTGCATATGAGGATTCTTCAGTCTCCCCAACCTGTGGCCACATGACCCATGATACTCTCTCATGGGGGGGAGCATTTATCTGGGAAAGAGTCCAAGACTCATTACAAACACTCCAGGACTCTCTTTCCCTGGAAACCACAGACAACATGCCAGTTGTAGGGTATATATACAAACAAGGAGGCACCAGATCTTACTCCCTTTGTCAAGAGGCCCTGAGAGTATGGCAGTGGGCAACCTCCTCCCAACATTTTCTGATAGCAATGCACATCCTGGGGAAATCCAGCATGATAGTGGACAGATTCAGCAAAGCAATGCTGCTGCCTCACAAGTAATCTCTGAAACAGGAAGTAGCAGAAACATTTTTCCAAAAATGGTGCCAGCCTTGCTGTGACCTCTTTGCAACATCTGTGAATGCCAAATGCAGCAGCAACTTTGCCTTCATCCTCCTTCCAGGGGAGTCACCAAGGGATGCACTTGTTCATGATTGGCCCCCGAGCCTCTTGTATGCCTTTCCCCCTTTTTCGCTAATTTCCAAAGTCCTTCAGAAAGCCAGTTGTTTGGGAAGGGACTTGATATTCATCGCTCCATACTGGCCTTGCCAAATCTGGTTCCCCTTCCTGTGGCCTCATCTTTGGGAGGAGCCTTGGATTCTGGATCCAGTTCCTGACCTTCTGACTCATGTGTCAGGGACTCTCCACCCATCCCTTCAGACCCTCAAGCTGACAGCATGGCTGCTCCAATTCCAACAACAGACAGGTTTCCAACCCTCTCCCCTCGAGTTAAACATATTCTTATCTCTTCCCATAAAGCTTCAACAAGAAAGATTTATAAAAGCAAATGGAAAAGATGCTACCTATGGGCTACCAATAGCCATGTTGATCCTTTTTCTGCTACTGTTAGTTTCATACTGGACTTCCTAGCAAAAATGTTCAACTACTATTAGGGTTCAGCTAGCAACAATCTCCAGTTTTCATTTGGGAGACTCTGGCTCCAATATACTGTCTCATAAACTATACAAAGCCTTTCTCAAGGATACTATGTTATTAAGACTGCCTATCAGAGACCCTGCAGTGCCATGGGACCTAAATTTCATTCTATCCCGCATAGATTTTTTTATTTTTTTTTGAACCAGCATAGTCTTGCAAATTAAAATTTTTGACTTGGAAAACTATTTTCCTTGATAGTAATCACCTCTGCTAATCACCTCTGCTAGTAATAAACCCAGCCACTGGGGATGCACAAGCCAGTGCATTTCTTTGTGCCGGTCCCAAGCTTGGATAAATGGGGAGGGTTGCGACAGGAAGGACATCCAGCGTAAAACCTCTGCCAAACTACTTTTGCGGAGAACATTTCATATTTCCATACCCGATCAGTCGAGGCCCGGGTTAACAACGACCGCCACCAGTACTGTTGGCCAACAAGGGTTCTGGCAGAAATTGGGCTACTGTTGGCCAAAGGAGAAGAGGAGGGGGAAGGCATGCCTGAAGGCAGGAAGAGAGGAAGAAGGTTAGGAGTGTAGTAGTGATGGTATGAACTTTGAATGTTGGCAGTATGACTGGTATAGGGAGAGAGCTAGCTGATATGATGGAGAGAAGGAAGGTTGATATATTGTGTGTGCAAGAGACCAGATGGAAGTGAAGTAAGGCCAGGTGTATAGGAGGCAGGTTCAAATTGTTCTATCATGGTGTGGGTGGCAGGATAAATGGGGTAGGGTTTATCTTAAGGAACAGTATGCCAAGAGTGTTTTGGAGGTGAAGAGAGTGTCTCATAGAGTGATGTTTATGAAGCTTGAATTTGATGGTGTAATGATGAATGTTGTTAGTGCATATGCTTCACAAGTTGGGTGTGCGATGGATGTGAAAGAAACATTTTGGAGTGAGTTGGATGAAGTGATGGTGAGTGTACCCAAGGGTGAGAGACTAGTGATTGAGCGGACGTCAATGGGCACGTTGGTGAAGTGAACAGAGGGGATGAGGAAGTGATGGGTAGGTATGGTGTTAAGGAGAGGAATGCAGAAGGTCAGATGATTGTGGATTTTGCGAAAAGGATGGACATGGCTGTGATGAATACGTATTTTAAGAAGAGGGAGGGGCATAGGGTGACGTACAAGAGTGGAGGAAGATGCACACAGGTGGATTATATCCTATGTAGGAGGGCCACTCTGAAGGAGATTGGAGACTGTAAAGTGGTGACCGGGGAAAGTGTAGTTAAGCAGCATAGAATGCTGGTCTGTAGGATGATGTTGGTGATCAAGAAGAGGAGGAGGAGTGTGAAAGCAGTGCAAAGGATTAAATGGTGGAAGTTAAAAAAGGGTGATTGTGAGGTGGAGTTCAGGGAAGAGTTAAGACAGGCACTGAGAGGCAGTGAAGAGTTACAGAATAGATGGGTAACTACAGCAGAGCTAGTAAGGGGAGACTGCTAGAAAGGTGCTTGGTGTGACATCTGGACAGAGGAAGGAGGACAGGGAGACCTGGTGGTGGAATGAGGAAGTACAGGAGAGTATACAGAGGAAGAGGCTGGTGAAGAAGAAGTGGGATTGTCAAAGAGATAAAGAAAGTAGACATGAGTATAAGGAGATGAGGCGCATGGCAAAAAGAGAGGTGGCGAAGGCTAAGGTTAAGGCATATGGAGAGTTGTATGAGAGATTGGACACTAAAGAGGGAGAAACGGACCTGTACCAATTGGCTATACAGAGGGACAGAGCTGAGAAAGATGTTCAGCAGGTAAGGGTGATAAAGGATACTGATGGAAACCTACTCACAGGCAAGGAGAGTGTGTTGAGTAGATGGAAAGAGTACTTTGAGGGGCTGATGAATGAAGAGAATGAGAGAGAGAGAAGGTTGGATGATGTGGGGATAGTCAATCAGGAAGTGAAACAGATTAGCAAGGAAGAAGTAAGGACAGCTATGACGAGGATGAAGAATGGAAAGGCTGTTGGCCCAGATGACATACCAGTGGAAGCATGGCGGTGCTTAGGAGAAATGGCAGTGGAATTTTTAACCTGATTGTTTAATGAAATTTTGGAAAGTCAGAGGATGCCTGAGGAGTGGAGAAAAAGTGTTTTGGTACCTATCTTTAAGAATAAGGGTGATGTGCAGAGCTGCAGTAACTACAGAGGGATAAAATTGATCAGTCACAGCTTGAAGTTATAGGAAAGAGTAGTGGAAACTAGGTTAAGAAGGGAGGTGATGATTGGTGATTAGCAGTATGGTTTCATGCCAGGAAAGAGCACTACAGATGCAATGTTTGCTCTGAAAGTGTTGGAGAAATACAGAGAAGGTCAGAAGGAGTTGCATTGTGTCTTTGTGGACTTACAGAAAGCATATGACAGGGTGCCTAGAGAGGAGTTGTGGTATTGTATGAGGAAGTCGGGAGTGGCAGAAAAGTATGTAAGAGTGGTACAGGATATGTACGAGGGTAGTGTGACAGTGGTGAGGACTGCGGTGGGAGTGACAGATACGTTTAAGGTGGAGGTGGGATTACATCAAGGATCAGCTCTGAGCCCTTTCTTATTTGCAGTGGTGATGGACAGGTTGACAGATGAAATCAGACAGGAAGCCCTGTGGACTATGATGTTTGCAGATGACATTGTGATCTGTAGTGAGAGTAGGGACCAGGTTGAGGAGACCCTGGAGAGGTGGAGATATGCTCTAGAGAGGAGAGGAATGTAGGTCAGCAGGGCTAAGATAGAATATATGTGTGTAAATGAGAGGGAGGGTAGAGGAATGGTGAGGATGCAGGGAGTAGAGTTGGTAAAGGTGGATGAGTTTAAGTATTTGGGATCACCAGTTCAGAGTAATGGTGAGTGTGGAAGAGAGGTGAAGAAGAGAGTACAGACAGGGTGGAATGGGTGGAGAAGAGTGTCAGGAGTGATTTATGACAGACAGGTACCAGTAAGAGTGAAAGGGAAGGTCTACAAGAGGGTAGTGAGACCATCTATGTTATATGGGTTGGAGACGGTGACATTAACAAAAAGGCAGGAGTCAGAGATGGATGTGGCAGAGTTAAAGATGTTAAGATTTGCACTGTGTGTGACTAGGATGGGTTAGCTCAGGTTGGACAGTTTGGAGACAAAGCAAGAGAGGCGAGATTGCATTGGTTTGGACATGTGCTGAGGAGGGATGCTGGGTATATTGGGAAAAGGATGCTAAGGATGGAGCTGCCAAGTAAGAGGAAAAGAGGAAGGCCTAAGATAAGGTTTATGGATGTGGTGAGAGAGGACATGCAGGTGATTGGTGTGACAGAGCAAGATGCAGAGGACAGGAAGAAATGGAAACAGATGATCCACCGTGGCGACCCCTAACGGGAGCAGCCGAAAGAAGATGATGATGATGATGAGCAATCACCTCTGCTAGAAGGGTGTCAGAGTTGCAAGCATTGTCCATAAAGCTCTCATATTTGCTTTTCCATAGAGATAGGGTGTCTTTGCAAAAAAAAAACACCCTTTTACCTAAGGTAGTTGCAGAGACACATTTAAACCAAAGTATAGAATCACCAGTTTTCTTCCCAAATTATGAAAACAAGGCAGAGTACATATTACATCAGCTGGATGTACATGGACAGTTATGGTTTATCCTACATTGGACTGCAGAATTCCAAAATCTGATCAGTTATTTGTTTCTTTTTCAGATTCAATGAAAGGATCCCCTCTCTCTAAGTTACACTTTGCAAATGGCTGTCAGTTAAGGCCCATTCTACAAGAGCCACTGCAATTTATTCAGCCTTTCTGGCGAAACTGCCACTTGACACCATTTGCAATGCAGCACCATGGGCTAAACCACATACTTTATCATTCATTACAAAGTTGATTTGGCCTCCACGAATAGAGCCTCTTTTAGATCCACGATTCTGAGGAATATTCTCCTGTGAGCCACCAAGGATTCAATGTGCTAGGGATGCTGACCCAACCTAGTAAGAATGAAGGCAGGATAGGACAACCTCACATAAAGAAGTTATGTACTTACCATAACATTCCATGTGTATTGTCCATTTTTGCCTTCATTCTTACATCCCACCCTCCTTCCCCCTATTCCTAGAAGGCTGGGTCTATACAAATTGGCTTACCTTGACCTCTGCCCTTCTTCACTAGCCTCTGAGCCCTTACTTGGAGTACATATAACTTTATAATTAGAGCAAAATAGATCTGGGGATGGTTCTAGTGCATGCTGGGACAGGGATTTTTAGCCATGAGCTGGCAGAGGACCTCAAGCTTGTAAATAAAGACTGAGACGGATCCAAGGATGAGATCCGAACCCAACCTAGTAAGAATGAAAGCGAAGATGGACAATACATATGGAACAGTGTGGTGAGTACAGAACTTCTTTTTTAATAGGTAACACATTCCCCCTACAGGGACTAAATGCATAAGGTTGAAATATCTGTGGCTGACTGGGTTAAAGGTCACACAAGTGGTTGCAGATACTCTATTAGAATCTAGAGAACATTCCCTAAACTACTGTAATTGTCAGTAAAGCTCACTACTAACCTGGTTTACTGTTGTTAGTATCTAGAACACAGTAATTAGAACTAAAATGGACAGCAATGCATCTAACAGGTTGCCTCCATCTTCCTAGATATGTCCAAGGCATTTGACACTGTATCTCACCAAAAGCTCCTCAATGAGCTACCATCCTTAAAGCTATCCCAAACAGCTCTGGTTTTACAACTACCCTTCTGACTGATAGCAAGCTGTAAAATGGCAAAACGATATTTCCTCATCTTTATCCTTTGCAGTTAGTGTCCTCCAAGGATCAATTTTAGGTCCATTTCTCTTTGCAATCTTTACCAAGAAACGTCATACTGCAACCATGATTCAATATGTATATGACTCCCTAATCTGCGCTGCACCCTTCCTACCACAACTACAAGAATTAGCACAATAATCCTTCTCAGATGTAGACTCTTACTTCTCCAACTGCCAATTAATTTTAAATCCAAGCAAAACCAAATTAATTCTCTTTTTCAACAATAAGTCCAGCAACCAAGTACCACCCTTTCTCATCTACTCAGCCAACAAAACCAAAATAGCACCTGTCTCTCACACCAAACTACTTGGTGTCAATCCTCTCAACTGTGCAGATTTTTACAGAATATCCAGATTTTTTGCCTCATATTTTTGGCCCATTATTCATAAAATTGTGTTTTTGGGGGGGCAAATTTGTGGCATATCATTAAAGATGGAAATTAGAAAATAATGAGAGACATTTGAGTTTTAGACTTCATACCTATCAGAAAATTCATGCTAATGCAAAACATGTTATTCTATCAACTTTCTAAGTTTGTAAGAGCAATATTAAAAATTGTCCCTATTTTTGGGCCTTTGTGCCATTTTTATTGCTATCTTTGTCGAGATTTCTTGCTCTAAGAAGTTGAGACTGCTTGGTGTCACTATCAATAGCAGCTTGAGATTTGATAATCATGTAGCATTAGTCATTACGAAGAATCACATGAAACTAGGCTCATTTTTCATAGCCAAGCCATTCCTAACCAACACCACCAAACAAGCCATTGCTAGGACCCACCTTCTTTCAACCTTGCTATATGCCTCTCCTATTTTTACTAACCTCAAAAAAAACTGACTTAGCCAGACTGGAGGTCTGCTACCACAAAATTGCCAAATTCACCACAAATTCATCATACAGATCCCACCACTTCACTGCACTCCACCAACTAACCTGGCTAGAACTACCCACCTTCCTAACTCTCAATCAAATTACAACTGCCCATGTCATCATAATCAAACCTGACAAATGCTCAGCTCTCCATAATCTACTCCAACAACAGAAGCCTAAGATCTACTGACAAATCCCTATTAAGGGTCACTAAATCTAATTAACATCTTTAGCGATTCTCTTTACTCCAACCAGATTTCCAAAGCCTGGAATTCCATCCCACAGCATATCCTTAACACTACCAGCCAACCAAGTTTAAACAACTTCTCAGGGCTCACCTAACTCACAACTGGCTTTGCTCATGTACCTTACTCAGCTAAACTGAAGCAGTTACTTCTTTCATCTGTTTTACCTGTTCTCTGATCCTCTCATCTATTTAGTATTCTTTCCTCTAGTCTCTCTCTCTCTCTTACCATCTTTTTATCCTACCTTCTCTCACCTCCTCATCTCTACCACCTCTCCACCTCTTTCCTGTCTACTGAGTTTCTCCTTCGACATTAGATATAAACCACTGTTTTTATCAAACACTTCATACTCTGTAAGGTATAATTTCTCTGTTAAACAAACTGTGCCAGTCACACTGCTGTAAAATCCAAAATGTTTTAATGCAAGATGTGTGTAATTTGACAAACATTACTGTATATTATTGCATTGCAACTTTGTTTATTATTATTGTATTATTTACTATCTACTTGTATGTGGAGCTTTTCTCCCCAGGCCTCTGCTGAAAATGGGCTAATAGCCCAGTTGGACCTCCCCGGTAAGCAAATGTTAAATAAAAATAAATAAAAATGTTGGCAATGTGCACTGTGATGGCTTGTGATCTCAAAAGTTCATATAGTTCTTGGCAGGGATGGCATAGATCTATGTGAGAACGTGTGTGCACCCTGATGGGGGTGTTCCATATCTGGAGGCAGCAGATGTATGACATTGATAACCAAGATGATGGCCTCAAGTAGGCATAGCACTCTATCTGCCCACAGGAGACGTGAAAGATGTATCAGGTGGGTTTGGCATAATGGTTATGTTTTTTGCTTCATAGGCACAAGGTACAGGGTTTGATTCTGATCTTAGGCTATTGACTAGGTGTAAAATGGCCCTTCAGGGCAGTTAACCTAGTATTCACCTATGAACTGCAGAAGTGAGTGTCTGTAGCATGATGAGATATGCCAGGAATGGATCACTGACAGCTAATAAGGTGAGACTGACCAAGCCCAAGAGTAATGGGTGCTGTGACCAGAGCTGATAGTGGTACTATATCAGGTGGGCCTATGTCCAGCCTCCTCACATCTACACCCTCCTGCAGGTGCAAACAGCATAGTCTGTAGAGGCAGACTGGAGAGCAGTTATAATGCACCTCATGGAAACACTAGTGGAGACAACTTCAGCCATTTTCTCTATGCTATATAGGTTACACTTCACTATACTCATTGTAGAGACCTATTACAGCTACCCACAGAACTGATGTCCTGCACTACTCACTGTCACACCTGCTCCCTCTAAACCTTGTCATTTCTTCCTTTACCCATTACATGCAAACCATGTATGTAGATCATCTGCAGTAAGAACTTATTCCCTCAGTGGTGAAAATTTCCTGCAGCTGCCTCTCTTGTGAGTCCATGGCAAGACCTATATATCTGTCAGTTGCATACATCAGTCAGTGTGTGTTTGTGCGTGTAAGTAGTACTTTCTGTGAATGTACTGCATGCATGTGCATTGCCCCCCCTCTTTACATTTGGTGTCCAGTTAGTTGTCCTCTGTAGTGCTGTGGCCATCCATTCCCCCTTTACTGTACACACTGCAGAAAATGGCATGGTATCATGACACATCTTCCTGCATTGTGTATTGACTGTCTGTAGTGTTCTGCAGACCCTGTACACTCATGCTAAAATGATTTACCATGCCTCATTCTATGTACAGGAGCGACTGTGTCTTCTGTAGCATGTCTGTACCTATGAGTGCATGGCACAATGTGTGCCCTTCCAGAGTTGGACTTGAGAGTGTCATGTAATAGTGCTCTGTTCCCTTATCCCCATACACCACTTCCTCTTTGTCCCTGTTGCTGTCATCTGTCATGGGTGTTGAGTACAATGCTCATGCACATTACCAGGCATGTTGTCTTTCTTCAGTATGCCTACCTGAAATTAAAAAGTCATATTCTAAGTCCATATTTCACAGCTGATCATCTTAAAGCACTCTCATGTAAAATGATAATGACACTTTATTTCACACTAATAATGGCCTCATAGTGAGTGATTATGCTAATAAGGATATTTGGTTCACCTATTTCTGAACTGCCATCATAGCTCAACATGAGATCCATACTGACCAGTGCTACCATCCTCACCACAGGGCTAGGTGTACATAACAACTATGCTTCTGCACCAGTTCTGTGTTATTCTTAATACCGTGGCTGTGCATGGTGGGCATTTGGTAATGCTTCATTAATGTCTCAGCATGCATACATGCACACAGGAATACTGCTTTGCTCCCAGAGTACTTGTATCAGTGGGCATGGATTTCCCATGTGCCTGTAATAGCAGGGTTACTGTCTGGTATACAGGAGAGAGCTGGCTTTTTTTTGTTTTACCTCCTCTACAACTTTGAAGATCAGCTGCTGGGTTGGTATGATGGTCCACTGTACAAGGTGGATGGCTAGCATGACATTGCCAGAAATGAGATACCACTGGCATCACCCTTTCTGGTAAGTAATGCATGCACTAATAAAGTGACTTAGGGCATCATTCCCCTAACCCGATTTGAGAATGGAGGCAGATGTTAAAGAGAGAGAGAGAGAGAGACAGGCAGAGTTTTAGTGTACACCATATTGTTTCTTCTTTTTCCTTATTTTTTAACAGGGCCAACAGTGTACTGAGAGCCTTCTACTTTGTCATACATTGGCTGAGGAGTGTTGTGTCAGCATTAAGATGTGTGGCAGGAGGCAAGAGCACCTTTTCCAGCAGTGGGCTGCATATGCCATGTGCACTAATACACTGTGCAGTTGCAAATTTATGTGTAATATATGTGTGCATTAATCTGCTTGCTTTTTTCTCTTATTTCAGTAAGACCAGTTGTGGCTATGAATAAGGAGCAGTGGCAGTGCCCTTGGCCTGCATTAGTCATCACTTCTTTCTCTGAGTCACCAGTAGTCTCTTAGTCTGTCACACAGAAGAGGGCCAGAGGTCATTCTGCTGAAAGGGACTTGGAGGGATTATTGGTGGTTTCCGTGGCCACTTCTCAGGTGTGGGGAGGAGGGGGCAGAACCTCCACTTATGAGGGTGACACAGAGGTGTAGCTTTTGGACTCCCAGTGACAGTTGCAAGGGCAACTGTCATCCAAAGTGCAATGAAGCATCTCCTGATGAATATGTTAAGTCGTACAACTGGCAGACTCCAACTATCAGGTCAGCAGAGTTGCAAGTGTGCACAGGATGTCAGTCATGAAGGTGAATGATGCCTCTGTTGTTTGGCCTCTGTATCGGCCTAGTATCCATCATAAGTTCATAGGTTCATAGGTAGGTACTAGGCTATCAGCCCTAGGGCCTATGCAAGCCTAGCCATAACAATTCCCTGGATATTGCTTCCCACAAATATTTACATTCCTGGACCCCTGTCTAGCAGAGCTACTGATGTGATCCCCGGGAATTTCCTATATTCCATCCAATCGTCAAGGTTCCTCTTGAAGAGGGCCATTGAGGCACTCTGCCTGATATGTATAGGCAGCCTATTCCAGAGTATGGGGAGTCTCTGGAATAGGAACCTATCCCTTCAGCATGTTCTATTCATCATAATGACAAGGTTAAGATCCCTGGAGCATGTGGCTCAGAGGGATTGGGATTTCTTTAAGTGCAGCATGTAAGTGCAGCATGTCCAACAACTCTGGGTTTGACATGGCTTTGTATGTTAGGCAGAGATCACCTCTGAGTAGGCGATATGCGACAGAGTATAGTTGGAGTTCCTTTAGATGGTTAGCATACGGCATCTGCTTTAGGCCTGTGATTCTTTTTGTGAGGTATTTCTGCGGCCTTTCTAGTTGCAGATGTTGTGTGAGGCACATACCAAAATGGGCATTGTATTCTATAATGGGTCTAATGAGGGATGAGTACAGAGGGACAATGACCTCCTTTTTTCTGGATGAAAAGTCCTTAGTGATGAGGTGTGCCATGTAGAAGGATTTTTTAACTGTTGTGGCTATGTGGTTATCAAAGTTGAGACCACTGTCCACCTGTGTCCTTAGGTCTCATATCACACTTTCGGTGTTTAGTGTATTGCCACCTATGTGGTAGTTCACAGGTACATGGTTATTCCCAAAGGGGACAACTATACATTTAGCTTGAGCCCATGGCTCTGGCACCAGGCATCTGTTTTGGTAAGGCCATTTTGTAGTATATCCAAATCATTTGGGGATTCAGTAATGGCTCCCAGCTTGCAGTCATCTGCAAACTTTGTAAGCTAGAGTCCGTTAGTGTTTACCTGTACTTCAGAGAAGTAGATGCCAAACAAGAGTGGTCCCAGAACAGAACCCTGCGGTACACCACTTGTCACTTGTCTGGAGCTGGATTTGGAGTCAGCTACTTTTACAGTGTGTGTTCTGTCAATAAGACAGTTTGCAATACATTGAGTGATGTAGGGATTAATGCCCAGCTTAGTAAATTTATTTATGATTCCAGAGTGGGGGATAGTGTCAAAAGCCTTGGCGAGGTCCAAGTAGGCTGTGTGAACCATCTTACCCTCGTCCACGGCTTTGGAGACTGATTCGAAGAAGTCAATCAGGTTCAGGAAACAAGATTGGCCCATCATGAACCCAAACTGGGTGGGGTCCAGTGTTTGAAGGTTGCCACTGTCTTTGTTTATAAGTTCCATGATAATATGTTCCATGGCCTTGCAGATCAGGCTCGTCAGACTGATGGGACAGTAGTTCCGGGGATCCAAAGTGGATCGTCCCCTTGTGGAGTGGGATGACTGTAGCTGTGCACCACTCTGTGGGTACGAATCCTGAGGTGAGGCTATGATTAAACATGACACCTAGGTGAGGTGCCAGTTCATTTTGTAGTTCATGCAGATGTCTGGTCCTATGGATGCTGTATTCTTGGCTTTGAAGAGTGCGTTTTTTACCCAAGTGTCCGTGATTACTGGAATTCGGCATTCTTTCTGTATTGAGATGGGCCATTTAATGGGTGAGAGGGGGGTGAAGTTGGCACTGAATCTATCTGCCAGAATATTGGCAATATCCTTAGGATCAGTATATCTAGTGCCATTCTGCTGTAGTACAGAGTAGATCTGGGTATTGCCATTTAGATTCTTGACATAGCTATACAATGCCTTGTGGTTGTCTTTGGAATCTTTGGCAGTTTTGTTTTCGTAACTAGCTTTGGAAGATTTTATGAGGGCTCTCACCTTTCTACTGAGGCTGGTGAGGGAGTGATTTGAATCCTGGGTTCTTCCTCTTTTCTGCAACAGTTTCTTCCTTCTGTTGTACAGCTTGTTTATGGTAGGGGACCACCAGATTGCCTTCCTTTTTATTTGTGTTCTCCCCATTCCTCATCCAGTTGTTTCCCAGCCTTATGTGTCATCTGCCTTACCTTGTTTATTATCCAAGCCTCCCATCACCAGGTGTCCACCCTCTGGCTGATTGTGTCCATACACTGTGATCCTCACCTTTTTCTCAATACAGTCAATTTGTCTGTAGCTACATTTTATGATTACTTACTTGTCTACCCCTGCTATATTCTATTTTCCCTCTATCTTTCCCACAGCCATTCCTCGCTACCTTTTCCACCTACCCTTTATCTTCTTATTTTACAAATGGGAGTATTTCCCATCAGAAAAAAAACATATGCCTTCTTTCCAATAACTTCCTTCACCCCCATTTATATGATGAACTTGCTTATTACTTTGCTGTACTGGCCCACATTTCACTATATGTCACTATGCACATGGCAGCAATGTGTGCCATTGTGTTTGTGCAAGTGAGTAAGTGAGCATAGCCCTAGACATGCTTGCCTGCTTTTCTGTGATTTCTGACAATCTGATCACATGCAATTTGCTAGTGTAACTCTTAGACTGCACCTACTTATTGCTACCTCTCACTACAACATGTCTGCTCTACTCTGCTCTGCAGTCTTTTTTCAGACTAATGGTGGTATGTCAGACGTGCTACATACCTGAGTAGCTAAGGGTCACATTACAGTATAGACTTCATTTTATTTAGTGTGACTCAGGTATGCAGAACTCGTTTATGATTCCAAGCAAAAGTATTGAAAATACCACAACAATGATCTGTATTGTTAATAATCAGATGTTAAATTTGAAATGAGATGTGGTTTGGCTCTTCATGACAAAGTGAAACATTTTCACTAATTGTATAAGTACTTAGCAGGATTTTTCATTCCTATGATCAGAAGTTTGCTGCATTCAAGAGTACTGGACTTTAACAATAAATTTCTTATGTCTGTGAAATTTTCAGATACATATCTTGTACTTTTTTGAAATACTGGTTTCAGATGTTTCTGTCTGAAAACTTACACCTTATTGAAGATAATTCATTTTTTTAATGCAGTATGTGAAACAATATGTTGTGTAGTTAATACATGAAAGCTGTGACATCTACATTTCTAGGGATTAACATCATTGTTTTAAGATGGTTAGAAGTCATACCTCTCAACCTCTTAAAGCAAGAAATCTGGAGACAGCCATAATGAATGGGGAACAAAGGCCCCAAAATAGGGACACTTTTAAATATTGTTCTTACAAACTTATAAAGTTGCCCCTTTTTCTCAGACTATATGGTAGTACCACTTGCTACCACCCAATAATATTTATCAGCTACAAAAAGGCCCTTATGAAAGGATGTCTATTTTACTGTGCAATATTATTATCCAAATGGTAAGTGTAACTGAACAGTCAAGGCTTATTTGGAGTGACTTGGACAGTATCACTATAAATGTACTCTAGAGCTTAAATTATCTCTACACAAAACAGCCACAGTTGAAAGGTTTAAAAAATATTTAATAATAAATAATAAAAACACAAGACAATACTTCTTACTACACAGTGCTAGTCAGGATTTCAGTGATCACAGAGAAATATTTAAAATAATACAGTAGAATAGTTCTGACATCAACACAGAAAATCACTGAGTCTAATCTTCCTATTTCCTAGCTATTTTTAAGAGAAAACTAAAGTCTAAGATCCTACTTACATACAGACACAGGCAGAGTGGTGAGTTGGATGTTCTCAAGACAAATGCTCAAATGTTCTCATTCTTTCTGTCCTTAAATTGATAACACAGTACCACTGATTCATTTCAGATGACATAATTTCTTTCTGGTTTGCAGGCTAACAGAACTCAGAGGTTAATAGCCCTTTTGATCTTGCAGCTGGTCAGGAAGCCAGAGCAATAAAATAAATTATACATGCAAATTCTAGCCATTAACTCTGGCCTCAAAAGAAGAATGCCTTTATCTAGACATCTCGGCTCCGAGTTTTGACATAAAAAAATTGACTTATCAGCTTTGTTACAGCAGAGTGCACTGTTGTTACATTTTTGCAGTTCCACATCTTACAGCATTTTCTTCCATTTAAGAGAACACACCTGTGGCTTATATTAATATTTACAAATGACAGAATTATCTACAAAATTCTATCTGGCTAGGCTGGCAGCCTTCATCTGTCTTCACAATATACAGAATAAAATGCATAAAGTCATATGACATTACATTTTATCTTTGTTATCTTGAGTAAATATGTCATAAAACTGTGTACATTCAAAATGTACTGAGCAATGACAGGTGTTGGTTTCCTTCTGCTTTTGTTAACATTCTTTGAAACTGCAGCCAGTTGAAGTTATTATAATTTTTTCCTTAATTTATTCCAGCATTCTACCTATAAATGACACTCCCTATTCCATAAAGCATCTTCCATTGTTTGCACTTCAGGTAACCTCATGTTTTATTTTGAAATTCATGTACATGGTTATATTAATGTTCTAGACTGTATAAGGAATGTAATCTCAAGCATTAACCTGGCATCACTGCAGGGAACTACAATTTTGGAGCCCATTCTCCATGTAGGCACAGGTTTTGGTAAAGTAGGTACATAGCTGTTCTCTCATAAAATGTTGAAATCCTCAATCTAAACAAAAGCCTTTACTGTTGTGATTCGGTAACAGCAGCAAAAATGCATTTAGTTATATCTATGGCTCTTCTGGTAGTGTGTTTTTGCCAAACTAATTTCTGTATAATTCTCCTATATTTAGTAATGACCTTTGTAAAGCTGAAAAGAGTTTGCATGACCAATATATTATTAAAATACTAAACGCTTATTTAAATAAATAAATGGGTCTGCATATCATATATCAAACAGTGATGGAGTGTTATCATTTTATGCTGCAGAATTACTTAAGCAGAATTTTTTTTTGTAAGGCTAGTAATGTCTTCTGCCACAGTAGGCCTTTTTATATTTAACTGTAGAAAAAGCACCACAAACCAAGTGGGAAAGCACGACCAATTTAATAATACCACACACATGTGGTATTATTAAATTGTTCGTGCTTTCCCACTTGGTTTGTGCTTTTTCTACAGTTTACTAGTTTTGTTGAGCACCTTCCGTCTTTTTTACTTTTTATATTTAACACTGGTTAGGTATTCCGTATATCAATGTAAACTTAGTCTGCAAGGAGGACTGAATCAAACTTATTGTTTTTTTTTTTTTACTGCAGCACTGATGTACATTTGCCATTACTTTCTTTCAAATCACATTGTCAGGAGGTTTAAAGGAGGTGTACTTTATTAGAAACTCACAATGTGTAGCCAACAGACAAGTCATCCTGTTATTTAGTTGCTTAATAACTAGTTTGGGCTATTGAGTCATGTCTTTATCCCTCTTAACAGGAGACCTGGACAGTAATAGTAACTCAAAAGCAAATTAGTATACACAATAAAACATATAATCATAAACCTTCCAAAATAGAATATATACCAATATTATCTGCTTTATACATACACACTAAAATTGATGAAGAGTTTGACCATACTACATGAATTTCAACTGAAAGACATTAAGAAAAACTATACATGTGAATGATCCGCATCACAGCAGTATAACACTGTTACCAAATGATCACACACATTTGGCATTTCATTACAAAAAATAAATAATAAAATAATAATAATAATAATAATAATAATAATAATAATAATAATAATAATCAGTGTCAAATATTAAGAAAATCATACTGCACATCTTTGTTTCTTTATGATTCACTACAACTAATTTTTATAGTTAAAGAACCTCATTTCATCTTCCCATTTAACATAGAGTTTTTGGAAAGGCATGTGGTTTTCAAGTGGGAAATCACCATATTCATGCTATATTTTGCATGTTAAATAAATTAATTACTCAAAAATGACCTGGCACAAGCTTGTATTCTTGATTTGTAATCTGTCAGAATATTTGCTTGTATCTACAGTTATAGTGCAAACACTTCCCAACTTCCTAGGACTTTATCAAGTCTTTTTCCTGTCAACATAAATCAGAGCATTTGCATGCTATAGGTAACCTAATGGCAGGGTTTCATGGCTTTTGTAATAGTGGTAATCTTTTTTAAATGACATTCAGAACTCTGGATCTACTTTATTCTGTGTCTCCATTATTTTTATCAGAATAAGGCTCAGTTTATGTCAGATACATTTTATATAATTTGTATTATTCTGCATCACTCATTTAATGAATTATACATGTATATCTATCTATCTATCTATCTATATATATATATATATATATATATATATATATATATATATATGTGTGTGTGTGTGGGTGTGTGTGTATATATATATATATATATATATATATATATATATATATATATATATATAATTGACAGCTTAACAATGCTAAATTTCAACATATTAAATTGGAAACTATAGACATGCACACATACAACACCAATGACCAACCCTTTCCAGAACTTAAAAACTACTTACGTACCCTCTTAACAGAAACTGGACGATATAAAACCAAACTAGGTAAGGGGCTATGCCCCCACACTCCCCAACTATATATATATACTAACTCCATGATTGCACTACAGTGGGGAAAAGGACATATGCCTTTTGATTACCTTACAGTAGTCTACATGCTGCCACTACTATGTTGAAATTTAGCATTGTTAAGGTTTCAGTCTTATGAGTTTCAGTCAAGTAAGTTTTCAGTATTTTGAATTTTCGATGTTATGGTCTCAGTCAAATGAATTTCAGTCAAATGAAATTTTGATCATGTGTAGTAGACCCATATATATATATATATATATATATATATATATATATATATATATATATATATATATATAGTTGAATAGATCTGATTGCCTTGAATGCATTTACCATGTCACTGGAAATGGGGGTTGAATTATGTTACAGTCGGATATGAGAAGGTCATTTGTAACATAATTCTGGAGCTTTCTTCACAGTTGTATGACCCTGGAGTTAGTGTATTAAGTTCCAAAGGTCTGAGAGGAATCTCCCCGTGTAAAAGCAACTTTTTCAATGTTAGAAGGTGATCCTAATGCAATGCATTGGTTTATTCATGTGACCACTGTATTTAAATCGTGATAACTTACAGTACCAGTTATAGCAGAATAGGTTGTTTTATGTGTTTTCCATCAATGTCATCATCAGTAATTCATTGTATAGTCATATATATATATATATATATATATATATATATATATATATATATGCATTCTTCATTTTTTTCTGTTACTCTCTCTCTCTCTCTCTCTCTCTCTATATATATATATATATATATATATATATATAATACGACTGATTGTTGAAAAAATTTACCAAAGTGCAAAATATTGTAAAATTTCATTGACAATCAATTTAAAATTAAAAAAATTAACTCCAAGATCACAAATGTAACCAATACATTTATATTTGGAATCATTATTCACCTCCTCAGTAATCATTAAAAAAGAAATCAAAACTTGAAATGAAAAAGAACATCTTAAAAAAACTGCTTACATTGCTTTAACATGGTTCTTTCCTCCAACATGGGAGGTCTCACCCCATACCTCTGGAACTTACATATACTAACTCTACATTACCCAAATACAAAAAAAATAAATAAATAAAAAACACTGAATTATGTTATAGTCAGTCTCTGGAACTTGATTATAATGTAATTCATAAGTTCATAGGTTCATAGGAGGTTAATATGCTTATTGTTATAGGGCCTTTACAAGCCCAGCCATGTTATACCCGTGTTCCCTAATTGACCTTGGTTAGATGGTCATTATTGATCAGCACCAACTGCCCCTGTGCATGAGGGACATAGCATGCCACCCTCAGGATGAATTTACAGTCTCTCATCCAATTGTCTAGGTTATACTTAAATAGGGTTATTGAGGAGCTCTGCTTCACATGAATTGGGAGATTATTCAATAGGTGTGGCAATCTCTGGGAGATATATCTGTCTCTACAGCATGTTCTGTTAATATCACAGGTTAGGTTGAGATCCCTGGAGCTAGTGACACTTGTCCCATTTGATTTGCAGATGTGCAGCATTTCCATTAGGGCAGGATATGAGACTGGTCTGTAGGTCAGGCACAAGTCGCCTCTCAGCAGCATGTAGGATACAGAGTACAGTAACAGGGCTTTCAGTCTTTCCATATAGGTCATGTTTTGGAGGCCCTCAACCAACTGCATCAGCAATTTTTTATTTATATATATATATATATATATATATATATATATATATATATATATATATATATATATATATGCATACAAAAGTCTACCTGATAATGCCGACATGCCGTAACACTGACAATGAGATAACCGACACCACAAAACCAAAAGTTCAAAAACATGAAACTTAACATGCCTGACAAACTACAATCCCAACAATCAACAAAACAAATACTTTTCACGAAAAATACACACACAACACAAGCACACCAAAAACCTTACAAACCTACACTAAACCATACATATACAACTATCTATGCACTAACTTTAACCCAAACCCTAACCCTAAGGCCTGTCACTATTACACACTTACCTGACCCGCACCCTAACCCTAACTCACTTAATCCACCCCAACCCTAAAGTCCGTCACTATCGCACACTTACCTGACCCGCACCCTAACCCTAACTCATTTATTCCGCCCCTAACCCTAATGTCCATCACTATCGCACACTTACCTGACCTGCACCCTAACCCTAACATCCGTCACTATCACACACTTACCTTACCCGCACCCTGAGCTTAACATCTGTCCCTATCGCACACTTACCTTAACATGTCGGTGTTCTCAGCGTTGGGATTTTCAACTGTCGGTCATCTCCGTTGTCGATCTTCCAATGTCGGCTATCTCATCAGTGTTTTCTGCTTTTGTCGAAATCAGGTAGACTGATATATATATATATATATATATATATATATATATATATATATATATAGAGAGAGAGAGAGAAACCCTTCTAAACCACAAAAGCTCATATAATTGAACTTCATTTTCGCATGATGAAAATCTCGCAAAAGTTTAAATAACCAAACAGTGAATTTTTCCCAGGGCAAGTAAACACTAAACTTCACCGAAAAAGCAATGCTCAACATTCCTTAACTATGTGTGAGTTCGGTACCCAGAAGCAGTTTTTATCACTGGATAAGTATATATAAAATATTTGCAGCAATAATTTGTTAGGAAGAATTAAATTCTGGTAATTGCAATTATTAAATACGAATGTATATTTCCTATCCATCATAGGGAAATACATGCTGCTGTTTGCTATATCATGAAAATGAGTTTTTTTTTTTGATACATAAATATTTTTCCATCATATATGGATGTGGCAAAGATGTACAATATTAAATTATCATAACTGTTTATGTATTGCCAAACAAACTTTAATGAAAAAATACAGTACTTTAACATGACATTTATCTAATTATTTCTTTTGTCTCCCCCCGCCCTTTCTCTCTCTTGTTCCATTTTTTTTGGGTGGTTATAATTTAGTAACAATCTTCTGTTTGCATAACTTGCTGCTGAAAGTGAAGGATCAACAGTACATATTTTATATATTTGTATGTTTTTTTTATTCTATTTAATATATAAAAATACATACTTTTTATGAATGTTTGATATGATTGAATTTGATGTTAATATAATTTTAAGATGCACCATTTGAAAATTGAAAATGTAAATGCTTAATTATCTTTATCTTATTGGTTGTTTGTTTTTTTAAATATGGAGGGAATGTGAAGTGATTATGTCTGATAAAGCAGTCTTTGTAGCTGTGAAAGCGCTTACAATAAAGGAAGATTTTATGCTGCATTTTTTTTCATAAGATGTATTTGTCAGTTAGATTTTAAAAAAAGGGGTTAAAGCTTTAGTTAAGCTTGTGAGTGAGTTTTCCCACTTAACAGAAGTCTTTCAGAATGACAGTTATTTGTAGACTGTCCGAGATTCTGCTTTGTACTTGTGCCATGTTTCTAGTAGAACTGAATGGGGGTTGCTTTTCCCATGCATTGTTCAGTGGTTTAAAGTAGATTGCATTCTCATTGATGCAGGGTGAAACATCTAAATGATTCTTGTTTTGTAACCCTCTGCTGGAATCAGTGGTATTAAATTTGCTAATATATTTGCTGGGCTATTATTTGGAGATGTGTTAATATAATATTATCATTGCGAGATGTGTCTGCCATTCTCTTGATCAGTGCTAGCAGTATTTTTTCATCTGTTTCATGTGGAATGGTTGAAAAGAGAAGGACTCGATTGAAATGGGGAGGCAGTATTGAATTCCTTCACATATGGGCAATTGAATGAATTTATGTTTTTAAAGTTTGTAGGAATAATGTTGGGAGACAGTGAGTTTCACTTTAAATGAGGTGGTGTTGCCACTGAAAGCTGCAAAAAATTTATACTGATAGTTTGCTTCAGTCAGAAGATCTTTCATTGTAGGGAGAGGAGTTTGTTTTCTATGGCAAAGCTATATTTCAAACAGTGGCGATTCAAGCTCCAGATCTAAAGGGATATGCTTTACATTGTAATATCTTGGAAAAATATCAAAAAAGAAAAGGGGGAGATTCATGTTTTATGTCATTCAGTTCAGTTCCTTTCCTCTTCTTAGGTGTTTATTTTTGGACAAGGCTCAACCTTGCTATGGGTGTCTGCAATATTGGTGAAATTGAGTAGTGACTGCCATGGCCTGAAGTCTGATAGCTGGCTTGATATATGAGATGGGAAGCTGTCTTGCTTTTTGTTGAGGATAATATTGATGATCTCCGGCTATCACTGGCATGATGATGCCATTCATTTGCAGTGTCTTCCCCTTTAGTGCTATTGCAGTAATAAAATTTATCTTCCTTATCTTGTAAACAGATCCATCTCAAGAGACCATATCAGTATGTTGTTGTATCTTTCGGCTTTTCCTGGTTAGGGGTCACCACAGCGGAACTCTGGTCCGCTAATGACTGGCAGTAGATTTTTCCATACCGAGTTTCCAGCCCTGACGTACAACCTTCAAAGAAGGTACGCCCATTCACGCATGTCTCCACACAGAAGACGCTTTCGCTGAGAATCGAACAGGACAACGTCTTACTGTGAGACGACAATGCTACCGCAGCACCACCACCGCAGTATAAGAGACCATATCAATATATATTCCATTTTTAGATTATGATACTCTATCCACTATTTTATATGATCCATAGGGATCACTCTCTTTATCAATCAGCAATTAAGACAACTTGTAAACCCTTATATAATTGACTCTTCTAGTCTGTTAAAGATTGACAAACATTATTTATTGAATTGACTGGCTGGTTCATAGACCTGATTGTTTTATTTTTCACAGACTAATGGAAAACATCCATTGCAAACATGTGCTCTGCATCACCATATGACCTTTCAATTTAGTCATAGATATTAAAATATTATATTCTTCTATAAAAAGTAGATGACACCATCAGTGACATAAACAGATGATGTCATAGAGTGAATGTCATTAATTTCATGATAAATGTTTGATTCTGAAACCAGGTATAGTTGGTTAAATTCATACTAGGAACCTGGCTAAAACATTTCAAAAATAACATAAACAGTACTAATTTGCTCTTAGAGGCTAGCACACCAATGTACAAATCTTTTCTTGTTCTACTGGTAGAAGCCATAATTCACAAATATCTAAATAAAATCTTAGAAAATAGCTTTATAATTGTTTCTGAAGTTTAGGCAATAGAAACTCAGATTGATTTTTGTTTTGTTTAAGTGTTAGTAAACATATACTTTTGAAAATAAGAAGGAGACCAAGAAAAATAAGTAAGTCTGAATATTTATGGAATATTTATGGAATGACTTAATTTGTTCTTAAATGTGTCATTTGTAAATATATACATGTTTTCTGAGTTATAATGAAAGAGACACGTGAGCTGTAATTTTCTCTTGTAGAGACTTTAGTAGATAAACTATAAAATGAGTTTTAATCTGAAATAAGTATGTATGATTTTTCACTGATATGAAGTTATGCATGACCACATAACCTTTTTCTGTGAAATCATTATAAAGCTCCATTATGGCCTGCACCTGAAGTTCATAACTGCTTTCAAATGTGAAATATAAACATAATATATACAATATAAAATGTATAGTAGACTTGAGCTCACAAACTGTACTTGTTTTTTTCTTCTTTAATTACAAATTATCTAACTATCTTTAGGCATTGAAGTGATGACCAGTAAAGAACAATTAGAAAATTCTATACAGGCAATAGCAACTCTGTTCAATTGCATGTGGGGTTTATAAATGGAAAAGTTAGGAGTCACACATCTAACTGGATAAATTACTCAACAGTACAGAATAGAAATGCCCCCGGAGATGTAATATACATATAAATGATATTATTTCTTTACATTTTTATATTTATGTGTAACATAGCCTGAAAACGCAGTCAGGTCAGTTTAGAGTTCACTAAGATTTTTATACAAAAGATTTTTTCAATCTTACCTTTTTGGTATACTAAATAAAAAAATCTTAAAATCTAATTTTTTAAATAAAGATAAACTCTGACACACATATTTATATCTTTACATTTAAATTTAATTAGGAAATCTTTTTTAACCTTTTATAATATTATCTTCTATTAAAATATATTCCTTGTAGTTGTACGACATGACTCATGTAAATAGAGAGAGAGAGAAAATAAAAAACATTAATTTTAACATTAATTTTAAATATTAGACAAACTATTATACTAACCTGTAAATTTTGAGTTGTAATCAATTGTTTTATATAAGATTGTAGGAGAGAAAATAGGAACCCCAAGAAACAGATAATCAGTTTTGGAATTTTAAAAGTAGTATACTTTAACTAAAAAAAGAAGGCCTATTCACTATGGTTATTGTAAAATATTGTGACAAGATTTGGACTTTAGTAATCTTATATCAGTTAGAATTGATAATATACTAACTTCTCTAAATATTACATCTAAAATAACAATTTCAATATAATACCCTGTCCTTTTTCAGATCATAATGCATTAATACTAAAAGTAGTAATAAAGCCCTGACGTTTATTAATAAAATTCCATCATATACATTACTAAAATGAAGGAGTATAAAACATGGTTATTAGAGGTGATAGATAATTTTCTATTATTATTTAATGAATTTAATTTATTTAACTAATGAATGGATATTAAGCACTGATTTAAAGTTATAGATTTTGTAAGACAAAATTAACATAAAAGAATAAATTAAAGAGAATTGTTATATATCCAATTAATGTTAAAAAAGAAAAAAAAAAAATATGAAAACAATTCAGAGAAAAAAAAAGATAAAGAAAAAAAAATAAGCAAAAATATAAAATATATATAATTGTATACTATAAAAATATAACAAAAGTAACAATAAAATTTTTCATATTAATATTAAATTAAACAAATAAAATATTAACACAACAAATAAGTTAATTAGAGATAGATATATATTATTACTCATTTTTAAGTAAAAAAGAAATAAATAAAGGAAAAAAACAATAGCCAATATTGCTCAATCTTTAATTTAAAAAAAAAATCTCTTCATCACAAAACATAAATTTATTACAACCTATTTCTTTAAAAGAAATCAATTTTTTTAAAAAGTTATTAAATCTAACAAATCTTCTGGAAATGATGGAATAATACCAGAATTATGTAAATTATTTCCTCAAAAAGTTATAATAAATCTACATAATGTGTTTGCAAAAGTACAAACTGTAGATCAATTGCCACCTTCATGGAATTATTCCCTAATTACTCTAATTTTAAAAAGAAGGTAAAGACCCTGAAAAATGTTCTTCATATAGATCTATATCATTGCTCAGGGAAGATTATTTTATTTATTTATTTATTTTATTTTACATTTGTTGACCGGGAGAGTTCGACTGGATACATGTCCATTTTCAGTGGAGGCCCAGAGAGAAAAGCTCCACAGATTAAGAACAAACAAGTATGAGATTTCTACATAGCAATCAAGTATTCATAGGAAAACACATGATTTAACAAGATTCCATAGTTTTAAAGTTACAAAGTACAAACTTTATTGGTAGTCGCAAGATTTAACAAAATGCCATAGTTTAAAATTAAAGTAAAGTAGTACTTAGAATGTACTGATTTCCAGTAATAACATTGATTGAGGCAAATGTAAGTAAAAGGGGGTTAGTAGTGGATGTTAAGGTTAGTTTTGTGAGATGTGGTTGGGTTTAAAGTTGGAATGTGTATAATTGCGGACTGTTGGTGTTGGTGTCTGGAGGTGAGGCACTATAAGGAGGAGTCATGATTCTTCTTAAAGGGAAAGAAGTGAAAGGGAGCATGAGAGTGGGTCAGAGGGTGTGTATGATATGGGTCAACCTGGTGGGTAGCAAGGGAATAGCCATGGGAGTTTTAGGTGTTCTTTTAGTAGCTTTTTGAATGTAACCATTGAGTTGGCTGAGGTAATAGCTGAAGGTAATGAGTTTCAATTTTTACTGATGTAGTTAGGGATGAGGGAATCACCTGCTGTGTTATTGCTTTTGGTCAACTTGATTAGTCTTTTATCACTAGAGTGAAATTGTCTGGTATTAGTTTGTAGTTTAAGTAGATTAGATAGTGCTGTTTTTTTTTCAGGGAGTAGTTCAAGTATATGGGCAAAAGAAAGCTGATGGAATGAGAGGAGAGTTGGGAATTCAAGCCAGTTAAGTTGATTTAGAGACTGACAGTGGTGGGCATGGTAGGGGGCACCAGTAGCAAATTTGGCAATTTGATTGTAGCAGATGTTAAGCTTGGCCATTTCAGTTTTGGGTAGGTTGGTGAAGATGGGAGTGGCATAGAATAGTGTGAAGAGGAGGTGGGTTTGAGCTATGGTTATTCTAGCAGGTTGGGTTAGAAATGGTTTGTTTTTTTAAAGACTGCCTGTTTTTTTGTGAATGTTTTTAATAGAGTTTGATTTATATGTAGATCAAACTTGAGGTTGTCATCAACAATCACTCTTAGCAGTTTAGTATGAGTGTCTGGAGTGATGATAGTCCCATCTCTGGACACAATACTGAATGTGTTGGGAATTTAAATGGATTTGTTTGGTTTAAATAGTGACAGTTTGGTCTTTTTGGGATTAAGTAAAAGGTTTTTGTTAAGAAACCATGTTTCTGTATTTGGAAGGCTTTTGGGGTAATGGAGAGGAGTTTGTGTGGGTCGTTGGCTGAGCAGACTAATGTTGAGTCGTCAGCATATTGTATAACAGTTGCAACTTGACATATGTTGTGGAGATCATTAATGAAGATGGAGAATAGAAGGGGTGCCAGAATGGACCCTTGTGGGACTCCTGTGGTAATTGGCAGCAGAGAGGATTTTTGTTGTTGTCCCATTGAACTGCTTGTTGTCTACACATGTAGATAATTTTGGAACCAGGCTAGTTTGTGATCACTAAGGCGAAGATTAGTAAGGGAGTGGAGTAGTTTGGGATGGTTGACCATATCAAAGGCTTTTGACAGGTCCAAGAATATGGCAGATGTTAGTTTACCTAAGTGCCTGTTTTGGTTGATGAGGTTTGTAAAGGAAATAAGGGATGTGGTTGCACTGTGGGCAGGGTGGAAATATTCATGTCTATTTTAGTGGACAGAATGAAACTGATTTTACCAAATATAATTAGTTTAGATCAGTCTGGGTTTATTCATAAAAACAAACTTCTGATAATTAAAACATTAATTACTCTGATAGATGTAATAAATAATAGGAAAGTTGAATCTTTATCCTGCCCGGCCCCAGTAGTGCTAAATTTATAGTTATATGACCACTCCCCTCTTTTACGACCAGTCAACTACAACCACCCAATTTATAGCACTCCACCTACCTGCCACAAACTTCCTAATCTTCTTAATATATTACTGCTTAAATACTTTACCACCGTAATGTCTCAGCTATTCGCAACCTTATCACCAAAACTAAAGCTATTACTCTCTCTCTCCAACCTTTACTGCTCATTTCATATCTCCTCACTATCTATGAAAATCAACATTACCTAGGATTCTACCACCCAAAGACCCAAACCACCACCCCAGTAGTATCAAACATGGAAAACTTCACAATTCCCCTCACAACTAAATCCTTAGCCCCTAAAAACTACCAACCTATTAGATCCAGATATATCAGCCCCAAAAACAAACACTATCAAAAGCTGATAATCAAAATCCTAAAACTCATAGTTAGCTTACAACACAAACTCACAATGGATGGAGACATCCACCCTAACCCCGGCCCATCCTCACCTGCTGACTTTAGTTCCCAAACTACTAATTCTCCTAACATAATACCTTCAAATAGACCCCCTAATTCATTCCTGGTCTACCACTTAAATATTAAAAGCATAAATAATAAGGTCTATAACCTGCATGCCCTTTTGGCAGTTCACTCCCCTGATATATTATGTCTAACAGGAAACTTGGCTAAAACCGGCAAATACAGATAATGAGGTATTACCACCAGGGTACAACATCCTCAGATTAGACCATCATACTAGGAGAGGTGGTGGGGTATACTTTATAAAACTACACTGAATGTTACTAAGGACTCCTTACAAGCACCCCAGGTTAATAATGCATACATTCTTATAACCAAACTGCAAATTAACAAAAACAAATATATAAACATAATCTGTGGCTACATTCCCCCAGGTAATAACACAAACACATTAGAAGACATCCTCCATTGGTTATCCAATACCAATCCCCAAGAAACCGTTGTTCTTGGGGACTTCAACATTGACTGGAACACCTGTTCCTTGAAATCTTCTACAACACACGTAAACATACATGGGTTTACACAGATCATATCTTCCCCCACCAGGATTGGCAAACCCAATAACAAAGAAAGTATCCTAGATTGGATATTTATCAATAACAATCCCCATATGTACAAGTCAGGGACCCTCCCTGAAAACCTAAGTGACCACTTTCTTACCTACATATTTAAGTACAAGGCTGATAACTCCAACCAACCCATTATAAAACTATAAGAAATAATAGGAACTTTAATCTCACCAATTTCTAAAATGAACTCAAATTATGTAATTGGTCAGTCTTAAAACAATTACCATTGGATGAAGCTGCAGCATACTTTAATACCAATTTCCTTGCCATCCTGGACTCTCATGCTCCTGCTTGCTCTATTAGAACCAAAACAAAAATTGCACAGTGGCTTTCAAAATATATCAAATTAAAAATCTTACTTAGAAACAAGTCATGGGCCACTTGGTGTGCCACAGAAACCCCAGTATATCAACTAAGATATCGGCAATTAAGTAATGACACAAAGAAATCTGCTACATAAAAACGAATGCCATCTTCAACAGAAACATCAAAACAAACCTCAAAAATTCTGGACAGGAATAAACAAACTTCTTCACCCAGGTCAAACCACCACTCCAACCCCTTTATCTTCCAAACATAAAACCCAGTGGATGTTACCAACACATTTAATAGATTATTCGCAGAGACTATCCACTCCCTAGCTAGTCAGCTAACTCCCAATTGGTCTAACTCAACTGCTGCTATACCCAGTACCCAACTTTCCTTTAGCTTTCAACCAGTACCTATATCACTTATCCATGCCCTAATTGAGAAATTAAAGACAATCACCCTATCTGTTGACCTCCTCCCTGCAAATTTTCTACAAAAAGCTGCAGATGCCATAGCATACCCCATCTCCATCTTAATCAGTAGAACTGTATCTGAAGCTACCATCCCCTCCACATGGAAAATATCACAGCTGACACAGGTATGCATACAGACTCAGATCGTTGTATCAGTGTATGGCACAAAATAAGGGACATACATTAGTGAAACACATTCCTATCTCTCCACTATAAAAAGCTGTAAATAGGTAAACAGACCAGGACATAATGCAGAGCTGTTGTTAATATCACTCCATAAAGGAGGTAGCTCCAGTCAACTGTCAAACTTCAGACTCATAGCTATTCTGTCATCGCTGGCTAAAATTATGGAGAAGTGCATACATAAACAACTCCTGCACTATCTTATCCAAGAACAATCTGTCAGCTAGCTATCAGCATAGCTTTAGGCCATTCCATAGTACTACCTCAGCCCTCCTCTCCTTCTCTGATGTCATAAACCATAACGGAAATAATAACAAACTAACCTCAGCCCTCTTTCTTGAGCTCTCCAAGGCCTTTGATATGGTTAACCACCAAAAACTCATCCATACTTTGAAGGCCTTCTCCTTAGATAACCATGCTCTCCAATGGTTTCAGTCCTATTTTTGTGGTAGACAACACGCCACCTATAGCGGGGCAAACTATCCACCCTTCTACCCATCACCCTAGGAGTCCCCCAGAGCTCTATACTAGGACCCCTTATTTTCTCTGTCTTTATTAATGACCCCCACTCTGTCATCCCAGATGCAACCTGCATTCAATATGCAGATGACTCCACTTTAATCTGTTCAGCCACCTCCCAGACAAAACTAATAAAATTGTCTCAAAATACATTTAACATTGTTGAAAATTGGCTTTCTAATCATCATCTGATCTTAAACCCTAACAAAACAAAGCTGCTACTTTTTCCCCCACTCTTAGGTCCTCATAACTATTCTTTACCATTAAATCTAATAATGGCACCATTATCTCCCCAGAAGCCCAAACTAAACTCTTAGGTGTTATAGTAGATAATAACCTTCAATTTGATATGCATGTCAACCAAACTATCAAAACCATTAATAAAAAACTTGGCTCCCTTTATAAGATTAAACCTTATCTTAATCCACTTGCTAGAACTGCTACTGCCCATTCACATCTACTCTCTACCCTTCTCTATGCCTCCCCTTTATTCACCAGTCTGAACAAATCCAACCTTAGCAAGCTCTCTAGCTGTTATAACCACATTGCTAGATTTGCCACAGGCATGGCATTTAGGACACACCACTGTCATAACCTAAATCTTCTAGGGTGGCTTGAATTACCTAGCCTACTTCAATACAACCAGCTTATAGTGGCATATAAAGTACTCAACCAACATGAAAATATGCCTGTACTTAAAAACATCATTAGCCCCTACAGTA
Organism: Protopterus annectens; assembly: GCF_019279795.1. Taxonomy (NCBI): domain Eukaryota; kingdom Metazoa; phylum Chordata; order Ceratodontiformes; family Protopteridae; genus Protopterus; species Protopterus annectens. Next base: position 1,821,487,569 of record NC_056737.1, on the reverse strand, counting down.
ACATCAGGCCACTTCAGTCATCTAACAGACTGCTGGTTCAAACATTTAAAACCAATACCTCAGCTGGGGACTCACTGTTTGCCAACTCTGTTGGCAAAACTTGGAACTCCCTTCCTGCCGACCTTACTCTAGTATCCTCACTAACTCAATTAAAAAAAAGTCTCAGACAACATTTTAAGACACACTGGTTATGTCCTTGTTCTAAACCTGACTAGCTCCTTTCTATAATTGTGTGCCAAGAATATTAACATCATTTGGACAGTGCAGTGGTGCAGAGGTAGTATTGCTGCCTCACAGCAAGAGGTTTTCCAGTTCGATTCTCAGCTGGGGATGCCTTCTTTATAGAGTCTATATACCAATCTAAAATGTTCTCCCTGCGTTCATGTGGGTTTTCTCCAGGTGCTGCAGTTTCCTCCCATGTTAGAAAGATGTGCATCTGGAGCATTTTTCCACGGGCCCCCACTGATAATTGTCTTCCTTTCAAGTTGGACTTTCCCAGTTAATAAATAATAAATAAATAAAAAGTTCTCTCTCTTATCTAACTGTAGTTATGCTGAGTTTCCAGAATGGCTATAAATTTTGTTGAAATTATTTATAAACATTGATAATTTGATAATTTAATCTTGAAAATATATTCATTATTAGCTAAATATAATTCTAGCTTAAATAACAAATTTTGTATTTTTTTCTGTAAAGAGTATTCTATAGTTTTCATTGAACAAAATAAAAACAACTTCTCCCCTCTATTAAAACACATTATGGACCATTTACTAAAGTATATTTACTTGGAAATTTTTGTTTAGAGTTCTTCTAACTCCAGTAAGGGTTGCTAAAATGAGAAAATGAAATATTATTGAATGCTGGAAATCCAATAAACATATTAAAGCTAACTGGTCACATATGTATTATGATTGCTTTATGGTTCAAAATTTTGGGGTAAAAATTCAAGATTTTTTAAAGCTTTATGGAATGATACCTTCATTTTAACAAAATAAATAGTTCTTTCTAATATACCAGAAAAAGAAATAATAAAAAAAGATGTTTCTTATCTAACTTGGACTATACTGTCTGTGGCCATACAAACTATTACAAGAAACTGGAAAGCTTCTTCAGAATCAAAAATTAAAGATTTTTAAAGGACACAGCAATTAAAGAAATTATAGTAAAAGAAAGAAGAACAATCCTTGGTTAAAAGTTCTGGCCCTTATTGAATCATCTTCTTTGAATACTTAAATCATTTTTGATTGGTATATAGATTTCTTGTATTTGTACTGTCTTATTTATTAATTCTTTGGTCTCAAGCTTAGTGTACATATTGTAAATAGTTATAATTCATTGTTTTCTTTCTTCAAAACATGATTTATCATATTCATGTATTATATAACATTTCAAACGTTATTACATGTGTAATTCATTTCAAAAATCTCAGTAAAATATTTTATGCAAAAAAAATATAGATTGGAAAGGGGTCGGCACTTTGTATTCTGGTTCTACAGAATACAGTGTGATGGCCAATAAATGTAAATAGTTGAAAGGGAGTGATTTCACAAAATGACAACCCAAGTCAAAGCAGTTATAGCCCCCAAATCCCCTATATCATTCTTATCTAAATCATGGACAAGCACTTCCCCCACAACTTATGTTTCCAGCCTGATGGTGATGGGCATCTTGAGGCAATGTGAGAACTGCCACATGCCTTCTGGCAATCATCTATTACTTAAAAAGCATAACACAGTGTGTGAGAGATGTACATGTATAATGGAATTGGAGGCTAAAATGTCACACAGAGACAAGTCATATATCAGGATCTTCAGCAGTACACACACCCCACCTCACCACTACCATCAAACTATACACAATCCTTTGTATGTTGAGGTTCTAAAGATTAACTTGCCTAAACCTCAAATGCCTCAAAAATGAAACACAGTCACAAAGCACCCTTGGCAGCACTGTCTGCCCATTAAGCCTACCACCTTACATAGTGCCAGGAGTCATAGAGTCAAAGATTCTAACCCTGTAAGACAGTTATCCAGTAAACCAAACTGATGGTTAGCTGTCTGTCTGGAGCCAGGATCCATCAGATCACACACACATGTATTCGAACAAGTATTGGTAGGATTCAGTCATAGTACTTGTTGGTGTCAATGGTTTCAGATGTACCTCTTTGTACTACATTAAGAGAGACAGAATGTAGCTCTCAAGACTGCGAGGCCCAGGCTGGTATATTCCTAGCAGTGAGCAGTATTCTACCTTCTCCAAGGATGATGCTGTGATATGATTACAGATATTTGGATTTAATTTAAAACTTTTATTTCAAATGTTATAGCACAAACACTGATAGCCATTTGCAGTAAACATCCCTGCCCTTGAAACTCACATTCATTGAAATGGCATTGAAACTGACATTTAAAGAAAATGTATCTGGCCAGTAGTGGATTCAGTTTACCTTTGGGCTATTTTCAAACTATACGCCCTTTGCACACATTTTTAGGACCATGCAAATCACACACACATGTTCTTTGATTCACCTTCCTGATTGCATTAAATTATATTCCTTGTATACAGCACCACTTGTTAGTGTGTTTTAAATTTGTAGTTTTGAACATTTTTTCCAGGTAAGCAATGAAACAATGTATGCACCAATAATGACAAAACTACCCATTTCTGAATATTTCAACCATAAAAGGCCACTCAAAGTTCTTTCATTAAAGTCCACCAATATCAGTCAATATGCACAATCTCTGCAGTAATAAAAGTCATCTGAGCAGTTTTACATTAAAGAGATCTTAATTAACAAAGAGGCTGGTACCAGCAAGCAAAATTATATTTTAGTGTTTCTTCTATAAAGTCAGTGCCTGCTGCCCTTGAAGAATAAATTGTCTATATTACATTAAAATAAATTGATAAGCTAGTAATATTGCAATGGGGAATGGATGGCAAACTAACAACAGGTTCATAATTACAAGGCATCTCATCCAAAGAAGGACACACTTAGGACTTCACCACCCCACCCCCCTTAAAGTACATCACAGTGCCATGGTGTGGGAGTAGAACCCGCAGCGTTCTGCATCAAATGCAAGTATGCTACCTGTTGTGCTCCTAACACTGCTTTCAAATTCTCTAGCACAAACTGTGATGACCATTTGCTAAACAAAATTGTTGCAACTTAGCATGAGCAGCAGTAAGCTTCTCTTCCCTTGAAGCTCACAATTTCTTGAAAATTTATTGAATGTCACAATTCTTTGAAAATGTACTGAAACTTACAATTCCTTGAAAATGCACTGAAAGTCATAGCCTTGTAGTTGGTGTAGAGGATTCAGGCTCTTGTCTCCTGTAACAGAGTGCAGAGTTTGAGCCTGGTTAAATTAACTAACTTGTCATTTCTAACTAGGGTATTTTGTGCGCTCATGTATACACACACACACACACACACACACACACACACACACACACACACACACACACACACACACACAAACACACACACAGTTTAAGAAGTAAAGCACCTTAGCTATAACATTCTGCAGAAGAAGCAAGAATGGTTGTGTGTTTAAATTCCACATATGGTTGTGAAGTAAATGAAACAAGCAACAGAAGGTGTGTGTGGACGTACAAGGAGATGTGAATGCTGTACACAGAGGGCATTTTTAAAGATGAACACCCTTAAAGACATGTATTTTTTTTATTTTAAATTAAAAAGTAAATGTTGTGGCATCCAATTCCCAACAGCAGATCCCTAGGTTGCCTAGTGCTGAATCTGGCTCTGAGACCAGCCACTCAACAGGAGGGTAAAAAAGGTGGAGGCATCTCAGTCTTTATTCAGAAGAGACTTACATCAAGGCTGATGACTCACACCAAGGCTGGTTAAGCAGCATAATGCACCAGAGTTTCTTCATCTCCAAATCACCATCAGAAACGTACCATATATTATCTAGCTATAGATCGCCCTCTATGACACAGGAAAGCCAGAACACCATTTTCATGGGTGATTTAAACTATCCAACTAAAGACTAGGAAACTATAACACCATCTGTACACAAACACAGAACTTCCTGTAATTTGTCAATACAACTGCCCTGGCAAAGCAGGTCAGAGACCTTGTTCTTACTAATATGGGGACATCTCGCATCATCTCTTGCATATCTTCATCACTTGTTAGGTAAAACCAGAAAGCCATCTCTTTCAAAATAAAATTCAATCCACTGACTACTTCCACCCCTGGGACCTTTAAAATTTCTCCAAAACAAACTACCTACATCTAAGTGATACATTGGCAGGCTTTAAATCCCAAACAACCCCAGTTAACTCTCCTGAATATGTGGAAACATACACTGATAAATTATACAGCATGTAAACAGCTGCATAGATGCAGCTGTACATGGTAGAAGCAAGAGTATATGACAAAAACAACCTCCCACCCCAATGGAACTTTAATATCAACAAACTTTACAATAAAAAGATGAGAATATTGGCTGAAAGTAAGAAAGGCAATACAGAAAATCCTAGAACCCTCATCACTAAATTAAACAAGCAACTCAAGTGCTTAATTAAATCTACCAAAGCCAGGTTCATGGTGAAAATAGCCACCCAAGAAAAGGACCATCATAAGGCCTTTCTTAGTTATGTTCATAATCTCAGGAGCGTGACACAACAATGCACTGAGCTGATTTTAAATGATGTTGCATATACTAAAGCTGAGGATATAGCTAACCTACTGGCTGATAAATTCAGCTTAAACTTTATCCCTCTCTCCCCTTGTCTAGCTCATATGAAATATCTGAAACTGACTTGCCATCATCTCACAAGACCAAGTCCTGAAAGCACTATCCAGAGCAAAAATGACTGCATCAGTGGGTCCTGGCAGTATTCCAGGATGCATCTTGAATACATGAGGCATGACTTAGCCACACCCCTAACAACAGTGTTTATTTGATATGGGATATGTACCAAGTGAATGGAGAACAGCAACAGTTATCCATGCATAAGGGAAGACCTTCCATGGACCCAAGCAATTACAAACCCGTATGTCTGACCAGCCTCATATGCAAAGCCATGGAAAGAATTATCTTGGAATTAATCGGGTTCCACCAGTTCAAGCAGGAAAGTCATCCAAATGGAACCACGCTCTCACTGAAAGATACAGCGGTCCCTGTGAATGGCTAAACTAAAACATGTATGTGTAATCACCTTAATATATAACTTGCTCCTATTTTTTTAAATAATGTAAAACTACAGCATTTACAATACCTACCCGAAAGCTGTGTTTCTGAAGTGGTTCCCATCCCCAACCTCCCCTTACCAGCTGAAAACACCATAAAATAACAAACTAACAGGGGGATACTTACCTTGGTATCTTCCCTAGCCTTATAGCTATTCTCTATATAGGTTTTTTGACTATGCAAACTATTCTAACTTAGAGCAGGAAACCCTAGTGCATTACTCCCTTACCCAGCAGCAGATTGTTTTTCTAGTAGCTTGCACACTCTACCATTTTGTGCCAGCCCGCTCCATTCGCCCTCACTACGCTCGGTCTTAGCTCACTCCGCTCCCTTACCCAACCCTCATTCCCACCCACCCACTCTCTTCCTTAGGTTTATACTTATCCAGCCACTCCCACTACCCTCTCCAACCAACCACAAATCACCACCTCATACATTAATCACTCCCCAGCAGGTTTCAACAGCAAATCAAAGCTCACCACCACAAATTGTCTTAATCAAATACCTAATACCTTTTTAATCCCTATAAAACCACAACTAACTAAACCAATATCACCGTATACTAACATGGCCATTAAAAACAAACAACCTATAACAATAGGTCCTCACCACTGTCCCACACACTACAAACAACAAATATGTACTCTTAAAACCTCGCTAATAATACGAACAGCAGGTGCAATTACCACTGCCTATCACCACAACCTAAGTGAGCCCATCCCTCCATATTGTACCTCTCACAACTACCCTATAAGATCAAAGCCTACAAACATTTTGATTGCTAGTTCTTTAATCAACATCCCATCATCACATCACGCTCACTGTAAACTACTCTCACATCCACAAATTTGAACACACCCAGAAAATTTCAACAAACATATAATGAACTACTTAAAAACCCTAGACATAACTACATCCAATCTAGCCTGTAGCAGAGACATTCATCCTAACCACGGCCCCCTGGCCCATCACCCATCCACATTAATACATCTTCAAACAACAACAACCTCCCTCACTCAACCCCATTTCACCCTAGACATAGGAATGATATCCTATTACTAAATACTAATATTAGGAATATCAAAAACAAAATAGAGGAACTACATGCTAACTTCGCCCTATACTGCCCAGACATTGTCCTTATCACCGAAACTTGGTTAAAACTAGAAATCTCTAACAATGAAATACTCACACCAGGATATAACATCATTCGTAAGGAGAGGCTAGGTTAAAGAGGAGGTAGAATAGCCCTCCTCTCCAAGAGCCAACTATCCTTAGAATTATTGGACATTAAAACTCCGACATTTGATAATTCAGAGTTAATACTTACAAAACTAATCATTAATCCCAAAAAACATATAAACATAATTGGCATGTATATCCCACCAGGATATAATACACAGACAGTTGAACACACAGTAAATTGGGTATCTAAAAAGCTTCCTCAGGAAACAATAATTATGGTCGACTTTAATATAGGCTGGGCAGACTGTATTTCCCAAACCCCTAAAAATTACATCAACCTACACGGCTTCACCCAGCTCATCCAACAACCCACCAAGTATAATAAAACATTCAACAGGCAATCAATACTTGACTGGATACTGACTAATAGACCAACCCTCTCATCTCACTGTGGTTGTCTACCAAACAGCCTCAGTGACCATAACCCAACCTATGATATTTTGTCTGAGTAAGTAGGTTATTTACCAGCAAATTAGGAACAAAAGGCACCTCAACCTCAACAACCTCATATATAATCTTAAACACTGTAACTGGACACCACTCACCCATCTCCCCATAGATGAAGCTGTTCACTATTTTAATACCAGCTTCCTGTCTCCTAGATTCTTAAGCCCCCAGCAGAACCATAGGAGTCAAATCTAACCTTGCCCAATGGTTAACTAAAGAAACTAGATCCCTATTAAGGACATGAGATAAAGTCTGGAAACACTGGCACACAACCAAATCACACTCAGCACTTCAAACCTATCGTGAACTCAGAAATCAATAAAAAAACACATTAAACAGGATAAAATAAATTATTACTCCAAAACCCAAATCATGTACCGTAATAATTCACAGAAATTCTGGACAGCCATAAACAAGATTCTCCAACCAGGTAAAGTTGCCACACCCCCTCCTACTACAACCAGTACTAAGGACAATATTGCCACCCAATTCAATACATACTTTACCGAGACTATACTAGTATTGTCTAAAAAACAAAACCCTTCTTCTACCACAACCAGTTCTCTGCCAGACAATAATAGAACCATATTCTCACTGCAGCCAGTATCAATAAACATTATCAAAAAACTACTAAAAATACTAAAGCCAACCACACTAGCAGTTGACAACTTACCAGCAGACTTCCTAAAATTGACCTCTGACGCCACCACCTATCAGTATCCATCCTTATTAACAGATCCTTAACTGAAAACCAAGTCCCTAACATCTGGAAAATCTCACAGACAATACCTCTTCATAAAGGAGGTCCATCTACTGACCTCTCAAACTATCGACCTATAGCAATCCTATCTCCACTCTCTAAATTTCTTGAAAGAATTGTCCATAAAGAAACCACAGACTACTTGTACACTAATAAACTACTAACCAATACCCAGCATGACTTCTGACCATTTCATAGTACAACTACCGCATTAATGTCATTTACAAACATGACCAACCTCCATAGAAATAATGGTAACTATATATCCTCTATATTCTTACACTTATCAAAAGCCTTCGATATGGTCTCACATAGCAAACTCCTGAATGTACTCTCTGACCTTAATATGTCCCAGTCTACCCTTGCCTGGTTCCAGAGCTACCTATCTGGGTATCTGCAGGCTGTACGCTAGCAATGAACAATATCATCTCTTCTTTCCCTAACACTAAGCATTCCACAAGGGTCAATTTTGGGGCCATTACTTCTCTATCTTCACAAATAACCTACACACCTCAGTCCCACAAACATCACTCATTTAGTATGCAGATGACTCCACAGTCATCTGTGCTGCTACTACCATAGAAGAGCTTCAAGAAGTAACACAATTATACTTCCTAGCAACTGAAACTTGGCTAATTAATTCTTAGTTAATTCTTAACCCCTCAAAAAAACAAACATGTTATATTAGCCTTTTAAAGTATATGCATCCCCATGTACTTTTAACATAACTTCATTAGATAATACAACCATTTCCCCCTCACCTCATAGTAAACTGTTAGGTGGAGAAATTGACTGCAATATGATATTTGATACCCATATATCTCAAACTGTAAAAAAAGTTCATAAAAACTTGGAACTTTATATAGGAACAAACAATACTTTACAAATGACACTAAAACCAAAATCGCCCAGTTGCATTTGATATCCACACTACTTTATGCATCCCCCATACTCACTAACCTTAGAAAAACAGAATTAGCAAACACTGAAGCCTGCTACAATAAAATTGCTAGATATGCCACCAATTCCCCATCAAGAACTCACCACTGTATCCCCTTAAAAAACTCAATTGGCTAGAACTCTCAAATCTTCTACTCTATAACCAACTAACCATAGCCCATAAAATATTCTACTAAAGGGAAAAAAAAACACTCTCACTCCAAAATATTCTACCTCTGTACACCAGCTCCAGAACTTTACATTCAACCAAGAAACCACTTATTAAAGTTGAGTCAGCCAGAAATTCATCTGGGGAATCACTATTCCGAACTATATAGGCAAAGTCTAGAATTCACTACCATACGAAATAGTATCTACCTCAACCCTCTCTCAGTTTAAAACATTGCTAAAAACTCACTTAATAAACAAGTGGCTATATCCTTGCAATACCCCTGAACAGACTAAAACCAGCACTCTCTTAAAGATACTACTGCCCATAACCTTACTCTCACCTACTAAGCTTAAATAGATCTCTCAATTTACCACTATTAACTATCTATTACATTCTACAACTACTACTACCTAATTATATATAATCCCTCCTCTATTGTAAATAAACTACTGTATGAATACTATATAATTATAGCTAACTCCACTACTAGTGTATGCTCTGCTGTGTGTTTTCTTTACTGTTTATGGTGTGAAATGCCATATTCTTTACATTTATTCATGTAAGTAATCACAGTTTTTTTGTACAAATGTATTATCCTGTATAAATATCTGTGCTGTATAAATGTTACATATATTTGGTTTGGTAAATGTTGGAGCTTTTCTCCTCGGGCCTCCGCTGAAAATGAACATGTGTCCAGTCGGACTTTCCCGGTAAACAAATGAAAAATAAAATAAATAATAAATAATCAGTAAGGACATAGGGGAACCTCCAAATACTGGGCCCTTCTCAATTTGGATTTGTCAAACACAGATCATGTTTACTCATCCTGGTGTACTTTTTTGAAAAGGTTACCAAAGTAAGGGACAAATGTAAAATGGTACACACCACCTGCCTTGACCTGGCCATGGCTTTTGACACAATCATCCACTCAAGCATAGTCTAATAGCTTGAAAAAACAGAAATAAACCCCTTCATCACTTGCTAGTTAGCCAACTGGCTCATAGCTAGAAAGCAGGAGATCACAATAGGGAAAACTACCGCCACAGAAAGACCAGTCACCAGTGGAGTCCCCCAGAGTTCCGTGCTTGTACCTCTTCGATTAGGTATCTGCTTCTCAGGAGTAAAAGCCAATATTAAATTTCTGTGGCTAACAAGGCTTGCAGATATCTCCAAGATAGGAATAGTGATCAAATCCCCACAAGATTCAGCCATCGCACAGAAAGGCTTATCCCAAACAAATAACTGGTGCCAGTATCATAGATGCATCACCATTGCCTTTGGAAAGGCAAATCCCCTGGGGGGTTACCAGACTGACAACACACCCCTAAGAGTTGACCCAGTAGTTCAAGATTTTGGAATGTATGTGGACAGTGATCTAATTGCAGTAAGGAAGTCCTTCTATATCACACAGCTGATAAAGAAGGAGACTGATTCGAGATCCATGGATGTCATTGTTTCCCTATATCACACAGCTGATAAACAAGGAGACTGATTCTAGATCCATGGATGTCATTGTTTCCCTATATCGCACAGCTGATAAACAAGGAGACTGATTCTAGATCCATGGATGTCATTGTTTCCCTATATCACACAGCTGATAAACAAGGAGACTGATTCTAGATCCATGGATGTCATTGTTTCCCTATATCACACAACTGATAAACAAGGAGACTGATTCTAGATCCATGGATGTCATTGTTTCCCCATATCGCACAGCTGATAAACAAGGAGACTGATTCTAGATCCATGGATGTCATTGTTTCCCTATATCGCACAGCTGATAAACAAGGAGACTGATTCTAGATCCATGGATGTCATTGTTTCCCTTTACTCAGCAGCCATTCAGTATAATGCCCCTTTTGGCATGCATCTATCCAGGCACATGTGTCAACTGGAATGTCTGCAGAGATACCTTACAAACAGGTTACAGGGAATAAATAATATGTCCTACATGAACCACATCAAAGCCCTATCACATTACTGGTCTTTACAGACTGGTAAGAGGTGACCTATGTCTATCATGTAAGGCATTCTTCAACTCATTACTGATGGACTTACTTCACATCCACAAGTCAAATGGTATCATAAATGCTTGATTCAGGGGCCTAAACCTCTTCTGCAACATTAGCAGAATGATTTGTGTGGACTGGTGTATCTCACAGAGGTTACCACAGCTCTGGAACAGGTTCTCCATCAACATAAAACAATGCTCATCCCTGACCACATTCACAATGGATCAAAGTGTGTGAAATAGGAAACTGACCCTCAGTGGGGTTATAGCAGTATAGTCAAGCTTCTTGAAAGCCAGTAAATCATTCGCTTGGTTAATCAACTTGTGGACCTATGATATTATTTCTTAAACTTTCCTTTTGATCTGTCCATGTATACAAATTAATTTATTTTAACTGTTAACACATTTCTCACAAATGTTTTTGTTTAACTTAACATTATACAACAGTTTCTTTGTTGCGTCTTATTTTTTGTATACTTTCATTTTTTTCAAACTACTCCATGTTTAATTAAAAAAACATGCTTTAACGTCACTCCTTCTTTGTTTTTGCCTTTATCTTTAATGTTGCAAATGACCTTGAAAAATTAAGCAAATTCCTGTTTTTCCAGAGTTTTCTTTCCTACTTTTCCTGCTATGCAGTTTTGAATTATCTGTGTCTTAATCTGCTGGATAATCTTAGCAAAAAATTAGTTTTATTGCAAGATACCTTATCCTTGTATAATGTATATCTGTACTCTCATTTGGTAGTTCTTCCATCTTTTTAAACTTGCATGACAAACGTTTAATTTTTACTTGGCTTAACTCAAAGTATTTTTAGTTTGAGATAGCCAGTGCCTTGGTGTAGAAGGATAAAAGCTTAACTACAACCTAGGTGATCTAGGTTCGATTAACGGCTTTGGAGTGTGAGGCACTAGCAGGGAGGGTGGCTGTGCCCATCCAGTGGGAAGGGTACTTGTCAGTTATGCTCCTGTTGGGATGGGAGTAGCCCTCAGATGTTGTTGGTGTATACAGGGGAGGAGTGGGAGGGTGGGAAAATAAGGGTAGGGCATAAAAAAGAATACCCCCTTGGTAGCAGAAGCAGTTTTTCTGCACTGCCACCTAAGGCACCTTTAAGATCCATGCTGGCCCTTACTCACTGGGGGAGGAAGGAGGAGCAGGTAGATCTAAGATGGATGGGGGCACTGGGACTACTGGAAAGACTGAAGAAGAAGAGGTTGGGGAGGAAAAAAATATATTTTCAGCTTTTTTTTTAATTTTATGTACATACAAAGCTAGATATCTATCTATTTATATGCATAAGTAGTTGTTGTGGCTTAAATGTTTTCATAATAGTGCTAAACGTATTATCCTACCATGTATAACTACAGATCCTTCCCTTGCATTCAGAAAGCTTGGAAGGTTTACACATTTCAATAAGGCGTTTAAAATCAGAGACCACTCTACCACTGAGGTTTTGTCCTTACAGGATCCTCAACACAGAGTTCTTGAGGTGGATCCACTTGCTAATGTGGCAGTCAGGTGGAGTAGTTAATACTAACTAGCCATGCACTTTCCTCTAGAAATGTCTTTGGCTCCTTTTATTTGGCCCAGTGATTCCAAGGTGTAGCAATGGATTCCAAAGTTGCACCAGCTTTTGCTAAATTGGTGCTTAGTGCTTGGGAGTCAGAAAATCATACACATATTCACAACTTTGACTAAGTATTACTGTACAAGAGATTTATTGATGATATTTTTTTTTTGCATGGTGAGGAGTGGTTACTAACCTTCACACATTTATTACAGACATGAATATCAGTCTAGGTTTTCTTAATCTTGTCATTTCGAAAGTTGGTAAATCTATTGATTTCTTAGACACTAAAATTGACATGTTACAAAATGATGACATTTGCTCTATACAGTCTACAGTGTACAGAAAAAGTACATACAGGAATAATTTTCTGGATTTCTCAAGTCAGCACCCATACTTCATGAAAAAGAATCTGGTAAAGGGTCAATTCATACGTCTCACTCGTCTAACTAGCCATGATGTTGACTTTAAAGTTAAAACTGATCTGTTAAAAAAAATGCTTTACCAGAGAAATTATCTACCTTTTCTAGTACAAAATATTTTCACTGAAGTGGCATCTCTTAGATACTCTAAATATATGCCTGTTCTGATTTATGGTTTTGTTGATTCTAAGAAAAAGAATAAGACTGACAAGTGCCTTAGTTTTCCACTGCCTATTTCAATAGACATGTCTCTTATTAGACAGATTGTCACATATAACTGGGATTTAGTATCTAATTCGTAATACATGACAGGCATTTTCGGTACAGCTCTATCTTTTTCATTCAAGAGAACTAAATCTATTTGTATGCGTTTAGAGAACAGAGATTCACAGTTTCTTGTTGTACCTATACCTTCCTCGACTGCAAATGAAGGCATGTTCTGTTGTAAGAAGTGTGTTATATGTCCTCACATTTATACAAGCTCACAATATACTTTCAAGTATCAAAATTATACAGTTAATGTTTCGAAGACATTTTGATTGCCATACTACATCTGCAGTATATGCTGCTGTGTGTTCAGCAGGTAATTGTTTTTACATAGGTAAGACATCCAGAAAACTCTCAGATAGAGTTAAAGAACATTTAGCTGCCATTAAACATTTGAATACAATAATGCCTTAGCTAAACACATTTCTTTCTGTAATGGTTCATTTAAATGTTTAATTCTTGAACAAGTAGATCCATTTTTTGATGACACAGATGTTTTTCTTGAGCTGAGAGAACTAAAGTGGCAGCTTCTGCTAGGTGCAGATATGCCACCTGGTTTAAATGAATCAATTAACATTAAATGTGCACTAAAATTGTACAGACAAATCTCAGCATATGCATAATCTATACATACTACACAGCTCATTAATATGTATTACATGTATATATCTACATTGTCATTGCTCGTTTTGAAAAACCACTACACAGCTTATAAATATGTATGATATGTATAAATCTACACTTGTACTGCTCTTTTTGAAAAACCACTGTTCATCTCATTGGGTAATTTATATAACTATCACAGCAATGTTGCTGTACTGTTATTGGTTATCGTCATCTCACATGATACTTTTTTTTATATGTAACAACAGAAGGAGGAAACTAGTACAGAAAAGAGCAAAATCCCAAGAGGGAAGACATCCCTGATCAGTATCAGCAAGAATCTATGATCCCTCATAAAATCATCCAAGGCTAGCTTCGAAAGAAAAATTGCCAAGGACTCCAAAGATAACTACAAGGAATTCTTTAGCTATGTCAAGAATCTAAGTGGCAATGCTCAGATCTGCTCGGAGTTAGTGCAGAATGGTACAAAATACACTGAACCGACCAATATTGCCAACATCCTGGCAGACAGGTTCAGTGCAAACTTCACCCCCCCTCTCACCCCCAAAAGGGCCCATAACCATATCAGAAGAATGTAGAGCCCCTGAAATCACAGACACTCAGGTTAAAACAGCCCTCTCCAAAGCCAAAAACACAGCATCAATGGGACCGGACGGTGTCCCAGGCTGCGTCCTACACGAGCTCAAAGACGAACTAACCCCTCACCTAAACATACTGTTCAAACTCAGCCTCTCCACAGGCTACGTACCCATAGAGTGGCACACAGCAACAGTTATTCCACTCCACAAAGGTGGAGCCACAACAGACCCCAAGAACTATCGTCCTATAAGCCTGACTAACTTGATCTGCAAGGCTATGACGTGCATCATCATGGAACTCATTAACAGAAACATTGGAAACCACTAAACACTGGACCCTACCCAGTTCAGCTTTGTTAAGGGCAGATCATGCCTCCTAAACCTGGTGGACTTCTTTGAGACAGTTACCAAGGCTATAGACGAGGGAAAGGTGACACACACAGCCTACCTAGACCTCATAAAGGCCTTTGACACCATTTCCCATTCTAGTATTATAGACAAGCTCACCAGCCTGAACATAAACCCCTATGTCACAAGATGGGTTGCCAACTGGCTCACAGACAGAACCCACATGGTGAGAGTTGCGGGAGCTAGGTCCGACTCTAAACCGGTTACAATTGGCATTACCCAGGGCTCAGTCCTAGGACCCCGCCTGTTCTGCATATATTTCCCAGAGGTACAGGCAAGCACAGGAGGACTATGGCTGACCAAGTTCACAGACGACTGCAAACTAGGAGCTATAATTGACTCTTCAGCTGACATAGACATCCTCCAAAAGGGTCTCACTGAGACGGATACCTGGTGTCAAAATCATGGCCTCAAGCTAAATGCCAAAAAGTGCATAGTCATCCCCTTTGGAAAAAACAAAGTACCCACAAACTACCACATAGGTGGTAGTCCCCTAAATACGGAAGACGTAATAAGGGATCTGGGGACCTAAGTAGATACTAATCTGTCCTTTGATAATAACATTGCCAAAGTGGTTAGAAAATCCTTCTATGTCGCCCACCTAATCACAAAAGGGTTCACATCCAGATCAAAAGAGGTCATTGTGCCTCTCTACTAATCACTCATCAGACCCATCATAGAGTACAATGTCCCATTTGGAATGTACCTTACAAGACACCTGAAATAGCTGGAAAGACCACAGAAGTACCTCATCAAGAGGATCACTGGCCTCAAACAGATGCCCTATGCAGATCAACTGAAGAAACTCCAGCTGTACTCGGTTGCATACTGCCTACTCAGAGGTGATCTCTGCCTGACATACAAAGCCATGTCCAACCCAGAATTGATGGACATGCTCCACCTAAAGAAAACCATATCCCCTCGAGCCACATGCTCTAGGGATATAAACCTCACCACAACAATAAATAGGACATGCTGGAGGGATAGATTCCTGTCCCAGAGACTTCCCATGCTTTGGAACAAGATTCCAGTCTAAATTAGGCAGACCTCCTCACTGACACTCTTCAAGAGAAACCTTGACAAGTGGATGGGAAACAGAAAGTTTACCCCGGGGATCACTTCAGTGGCTCTGCTGGACAGAGGCACAAGGACCTAATCTAAGGGGGTGGTGTGTGTGTGTGTGTGTGTGTGTGTGTGTGTGTGTGTGTGTGTGTGTGTGTGTGTGTGTGTGTGTGTGTGTGTGTGTGTGTGAGTGTTGGGGAGAACCATTGCTAATGTGTAAACTGAGTGTTAACTACTCTTTCTATATACCTCTGCTGTATATATGTGCATTGGCCAAGTGGACTTTCCTGGTAAACAAAGTGCAAATAAGTAAATAATAAATAAAACATGATGTATGGGCCGTTAGGAAGAACATTAGTGCAGTCAAGTCTGACAATGCTTGTGTTTCATTCAAAAATAGGGTAATAAGCTGGTAATTTGGTCCTTTTCATTGTGGCTATATTTGTTTCTTATTCACCTTTTTCACATTATGTTAATTGGCAGTCCCTCACTGGGCAATTAGCACAAGCAACGAGGATTATAGTGAATTACAGGGTTATCTTTTCACCTAGTTGTTTGTATGCATTTTAGTTTTGTAGTCTACCCATTGCTGTGGACTTTCTTTTCACACTATACAGTATGCATGTTTTTTAACTTGTATTATGCCAGTGGCTTCAGTTATGATGGAAAAGGATCAATCCAACCTACTCAGTTAACAAATAAATAAATAATAATGGCAGGGCTGTATGAATTGAACCAATAATACACATTATTCATGTTGCTATTTAAGAATATAGAAACAAGATCTATGCAATGGTATTAGATGACAGCACATGAACAGAACTGCTCTAACACATAATCATGGGCAGTAGCTGAAATAAACAGGTCAGCCATAAGCACAACTTGCACATCTAATACTCATCCCATTGGGAGATATATATAGGGATGTATAAACATGTTTTGCAAGAGCACAGCACGTGTAAAAATGACCGATAGAATTAGTACATAAGTTTCAGAGGTGTACAAATGACTAACACAGAAATACCATTACATGTGGACTGCACATTAAATTTACATCACTAAAAACAAGATATTGCAGCTAATCTGTAAGTGATAAGGATATAGTGGCTTGTTCCAGAGTTTACATGCCTGCACTGGGTGGTGAGATTCTCCACACTTATTCTTTGTTTTGTATGGTTGTTGCAAGTGTTCAGTACTGTGAGTCCCAAAACCATGAAAATGTAAATTCAAATTGAACAATGAAATAGCAAGCTGCAAAACTCACTGCTAGCCTTTAAATCAAATGTTGGTTAGCGCCTTCAGAATGGGGAGCTGCTCTCCCCAAATGAATGGTACTTATAAATATACTAATTCCAAGACTGCTGTACGTCACTGGAATTCATTGAGATGCAAATTTCAAAGTATATATTTTTCCTTAATCACACTTACATTTTAGCTCTTCTGAGGAGTGAAGTTTTCTCTGTGACCTTTCAACAGGAACCCCTATTCAGCAGGAGTTCTAAAATGAGCTTTTATTATTGGGTCAGACTAGAATATTAACCTAGCAGGGAACTTAGGATTAACAGTTGTTTTTGAACAAATGTTTACTAAATTATGAACACTTGGTTAAACTCCAACCATTTGAAGCTAAGAAAGGCTAAGCAATGGTGTGTCCTATAGTAATATCCCACAGTAGTCCTGTGGTAAACCTGCACAAGCTTATACATAAGTGGAGACTGTAGGTTAGTTAAAAGATGTGCAGAATGCAGAGTGTCTGGAGAAAGTACTTATTAGCAATAGATAATTAAGCATCAAGGGAGAGAAATACTCCAGCTGTGTAAAAGCAACTTAACTTTTAGATGGCTTTGAATGCAGTATTGCTTATCAAGCCATAATTGATTAGCTGGCATCAGTGTCACAGAGGGACCAAGCCCTGACTACAGCCAAGGCAACTAGAGTTTGAATAGCTGCATAGGCAGCTGATAGAGATCACAGTGGAAGATTTGCATTCCCGTATTTGATGCAGGGCAAATTGATGCCATCCCCACACACAATCCCTTGAAAGAGGGGTAATGTTGCAGACGCATGGCTTGGAAGTAGTCATTAGGCTCAACAAGTAAATAGTTGAGTCTTTAACTTGGGTCTACAGAAGTGTGCACTCATATAGAGAAGGCACTGTATGCCTCTCTGGTGGCATGGATCTCATGTATTCCTGCTCTGGAATTAAGTCATACAGATGTCCTCATCACCAGGACATCGCTGAGGCTATAAAGCATCATCATGGCTGCCTGAATGACAGTCCCCTCAGGACAACTCTTGCTCTGATTCCAGGTAAAATTCCTTGGTAAGATAATGAATACGTTATGTCCCATTAGGGAAGGCTTGATGGTCATAAGGCACAGAAGCAGAAAAAAAACACAAAGAAAAAAACATATTTGATTATTAGTGATGAAACCACACAATTTTGTTGAAATTACTTCCTCATCTTGTGAACCATCCAATGCAATTAATGTAAGACAGTGTTTTGATGAGGTGAAAGGATTGGGAATTGTCTTCAGATAGATTCACAATGTTAGAATAACTGCTTGAGAATGTTATAGTTCATGTCTCAGCAGTGTTAAGATGAAGTTGCGTAGTTTAAGCTACAACTACATTAGAAAAAAGCTAGAGTCCATTTTTCACCATTGACCCTGGTGATTACATTATCTGCAAGAAGGAGATTCACTGACATGTTGGTCCAATTTTGTTTCTTTACAATGATAATAAAATGGGACATCCTTAATACAGAGCTCTATGAAACTCCAACAGTAATAGGCAATGGTTATGTACTGGCGGCATTTCAACTGACTGATTTGTATCTTTCATTGAGATGGCTTTTAAACTATTTAACTTCGTTGTTGCTCAGTATGGAAAACATCTTCCCGATGAGAATTAGCTTTTTCACTTTGTTACAAGCTTCACTGATTTGGGTGAGATCAGATATTTGGCTGTAATATTTCAAGAGAGGGAGAAAGAGACAGGCATACAGAGACAAAATAAAGATGGTCCCTATGAAATATCACAAGATAGGATAGGATAGGATAGGATAGGACCCAGGAAGACATAAATGCTCTGGGATGGTAGGTTCTAGGGGACCATTCATATGGAGCTTAGCCTGTTGTTCTCAGTATGTACTTCATTTTTGATGTCCCAACAACTGAATTTAAGGATAATATATTTATTACATGTCACAGTGTGTTTTGTTTTGTTTCTTTCAGGAGGGCATAAGTATTTTTTTGTAAACATATGTGTGTATTTTAGATAACGTGTTTAACTCTTAGGATAGTGAAAGTGTTCCTGATCGGGGAAATGCAGGTGGAGAGCAGTAACCAGAGTTCAAATTGACATGATGATTTTTATTCGATACTTGAAAGTAGGACTAGATAGGATTGATGTGTGAATTAGCTTAGAGCAGGAGGTCTGAACATTCTGTTCTTATCATTAATTATTTCCTTATGATAAAGCAATGAGATATATGATGAACAGTATTTCCATGCAACTGTTGCCATAAACTGAATAACTATCAAAAGGGAACTGCAGATAAAGTCCAAAGGAGATATACAAACATTCCAGCAAATTCCATGTTATAAAGTATTACATGCAGCTGACAGTTCAAAGTTGAACTGTTGCAATGTAACTATACTGACTTTTGGCTTTTAGGAGGTCATTCACCATTCTAACGAGCAATATCAGTGCTATGGTCCCTCCTAAATATGGAGGGAAATTAAGCTAATGGATTATGGGCAGTAACAAGTGATTCCTCGGCCTACAAAGCTGATATAAGTATATTTTTTTTGTACTTGCCCTAACTGTTTCAGTGATATTTAACACTTCTGTGCTGCATTTATTTATTTATTTGGTTGAAATTTATCACTGTTTTCCAGCCTGCACTTGTTAAAGAAACTGTTTGTTACCGTACTGCTTTTAGGTTGTTTTAACAACATTCTGATATTTCCTAACCTCCTCTGATACTGAAATGTTTGTTCTGAGTGAGTCTGCCAAAAGATTACTAAGTTTTGCAAAGTTTTTGTGTGTTGTGTACATTTCTCAGGGTTAGTGAACTTATTTCCAAGGACTCCTGATATTGCAGGAATTCTTACTTCTGTTGTAAAGCATCTGTTACTGCACTTGAGCTCAAAGCCAGTTTGTTTTACACTGGAAGGGTTCTTTTGCACTCTGGTGAGAGCAGAGAGCTAAATTCAACCCATCTAAGGTGGGAACTAATGGTTGATAGCTTATTGTTTTTATCTGATTGGGCTGAGAGTTTAACTTTATAAAAGTCTTTCATCCTGCTTGTACAAAAGCTTTGGTTCCCCATGCTTGCTTATAAGCAAACCTCCCTAGTTTAAAATCATCTATAGGAAACGCTCTCCATAGTCTCCCACTGTTCATAACTAATCGAAGTGTTGCCAGTTTGTGCAGAGTGTGGTACCACTGCAGGTCATCTAATATATAGTAATAAACACTCTCACTTTGACCTTTAAGTGACTCTCTCTTACTCCTCATCTTGAAATTGTGTTTCTTTGTATTACTGGAGCTGCTCAACATTTAACGGCTTTAGCCAGAGGTCTAGAGTGCATCTGCACTAAATCCTAGGCATCCACTGAAAAAAAAAATAAAAATAAATATATTTTAAGCCAGCACTGCACTTTGTTGACTGTATTTAATTGAATTACTGCTTCAGTTTTGCTGTTTGTGACAGCTTTTTACTCTGCACTTTGAAATTGTGTTTCATTGCCTTATATATCATAGGCTAGATTCAGACCTGCTGAATCTAGACCATTTGGTATTACTGTGCTCTTCAACCAGCCATCTTACATTAAGAGAGTCTCCCTGCACATTTGTGGTAGAAGGGTGTAGCACAGGACTCATCCAAGTTGAGGATTGTTGGAGAAAGTCTCAGTTTGGGGCTTTCCCACAGGTAGTTGTATTAAAACTGTTTAAAGTTGCCTGTATATAAGCCCTGCATTTGAAGAGTTTACCAGAGCTGCTCAATGTTTGGCAACTTTTGCCAGAGGTCTGGAGTGCATTTGCACTGAAATCCAAGGCATCCACTGAAAAAAATGAAAGATAACTATATTTTACGCCAGCACTGCACTTAGTTCATTATATTTAATTGAACTGATGCTTCATGTTTTCTGTTTGTGACCAAGTCCAGCTAGCCCACTTCCTTCCCAAATACCACATTCAGAAAAATCCTGCCACAATGGATGGACAATTTCCCATTGTTTCTCCTGCCAGCTTGATTGAGATGGGCATCTTGAGTCGATGTAGCAACTGTTTCATGTATACTGACAACCATTTACTCCTAAAGTAAATTAACAACATATGTGAGAGATGCAAATATAATGTGGAATTAGAGTCAATTCTCTCACTTAAAAACAAACTAGACATCAAACAGTTTGTCAGCACACACACTGAATCTCTCACGCAAACTTAACCTGTCACACAAAATAAGGTCATGACACATAAACCCACATACACGGTGGTACACACTAAAAGCTGACCAAAAGAACAGAGACCTCTCAAACACACACCACCCACACTCACCACTATGCATAAATAAACCATTACACATGTCAACGTGCACATTTGTGTCTCAACAAATAAGCCCCTAAGGCAAAACACATCAAACGTCTTGGTCATAGGTGACTCCATAGTGATACACACAGATGTCCCCTCACCAGGCTGGACAAGGAGAAGGTCATGGTCAGCTGCCTATCAGGTACCAGGATCTGACAAATTATGCATGCACTCAAGTCACCCGAAAACGAGTACCGTTATGACTCTGTTGTAGTCTGTGTTGGAGTGAGTGACTTGATATGTACCTCTCTGCACTATATGAAGAGAGACATGACAGAACTCACTGATTATGTGTCCCAGACAGGTATGTCCCTAGCCCTAAGCAGTATCCTAGCCTCACCCAGGATGATGTCACAATATAAACAAAAAATGATTGACTTCAACAATTAGCTCAGCTTCTGGCGTCAACCAGGTGGATCCAGTATCTGTCAGCCTTGAAAGATATTGTAGACAGACCTTTCTGCTTTGCTAGTGATGGTCTACACCTGTCCCCCCTATGCTTTTGGATACTGGCAAAGGTCCTTGCCTCCCCCAAAGTGCCTTTTTTAGGCAATGTCAAAACAACAAATTTTGCAATGTAACAAAATCTAATTGAGACAAACTCAGAGTCATGCTACTTAATGCCAGGAGTTTAAACACAAAACTGTACTCCCAGGAAGCACTCCTCACCTTGGAGGATGCTGACATCTGTACAATTAGCATGACATGGTTCAAAACTGCTGTAAGCACCCCAGCTATGCAAGGCTACAATGCCTTTCACATGTTAACCTCAAAATGAGCCAGAAGGAATCAAATGTGGAGGCGTATCCATCTTCATTAAAACCAAATATACTTAGAGACTGGTCAAACAACATGACTCCCTTAAACTACTTCATGTCCAATTAACTATTCAGAAAGTACCATACCACATCATTGCTAGCTATAGATCCCCCACCATGAACCAGAATAAGCACACCGCCTACCTCGATTTACTGGAAACCCTCGCCATACAGCCCAACATCTTAGTCATGGGAGATTTCAGCTATACTTCCATAGACCGGGGGACAAACATGAGCAAAAACACACTCACCCAGAGGTTCCTGGACTTTGTTAACACAAATGCTCTGGAAGAGATAGTTTGCAGCCCCACTACCAACATGGGGGGGGGGTCACTGCATTTCCCCATTCGTAATACTCGCCCTGGTTATGTCATACTACAAATCAGTCCATTTGAAGTAACTACTGGAACTGACACCCTCATTGGGACAAAAATGATATAAAACTTCACCAAAGCTAACTATAGCATATTAAGTGATGGTATAAAAAGCTTCATACCACACACAATCACAGACACCAATGATCACTATGCAGAAGTGTACGCAAATGCCCTGTACAAACACTTAAGCGACTGCATAATCTCTGCTGTACCATACCGGATCAAAACCAGGTCTTCTCATAAAAACAAGACACTGTGGTGGACTTCAAGTATAAACAGATTATATAACAAGAGGAAGAAACTGTTATCCAAAAGCAAGAGGGATATCAGTCTGCAAAGGAAGAGTTCCCTCCTAAGCCAAAACAGGAACATCAGAAATCTTGTAAAGTCTTCTAAAGCTAATTATGAAACTAAAATCACATTCCTAGCCAAGGATAATCATAAAGCATTCTTTAACTATGTCCAAAGTCTAAAAGGGAACGTCCAGCTATGTGCCAAAATGGTTGTAGATGGAATCATTCATACTAACTGGAACATATCACCAACCTGCTAGCTGACAGATTCAGCTCAAACTTCACCCCTCTATCTTCACCAACCATATCCTAAACCATACCTGACACCAGTCCTCTGCCTAGTATCTCTAGAGAACAGGTCATTTCTGCACTCGCCAAGCCAAAAACACAACATAAATGGGTCAAGATAATATCCTGGGTTGTCTACTAAACAATCTAAAACAAGATCTAGCATACTCACTTGGTGTTCTTTTTAATCATAGCTTGAGAACTGTCTATGTTCCTGCAGAATGAAGAACAGCAACGGTATTTCCCCTGCACAAAGGGGGATATCAACTGACCCTGGGAACTACAGACCCATAAGTCTAACCACCTTATCTGCAAGGCCATGAAAAAAAATATATCATGGACCTTATTAACAATAACATAGGCAACCTCCAAATGCTGGATTCAACCTAGTTTGGCTTTCTTAAGGGTATATCATGCTTATTAAACCTGTTAGACTTCTTTGAGAATATTACCAAAGCCACGGACAAAGATAAGACAGTGCACACAGCCTATCTCGACCTTGCCAAGGCTTTTGACACAATTTCCCACTCTGGCATCATTGAGAAACTCTCCCAGATAGGGATAAACCCTTACGTTACTAGATGGGTAGCTAATTGGCTCACTGACAGAACACACTGTGTCAGAATTGGTGACTCCACCTCCACCAGTAGACCTGTCACCAGTGGAGTACCACAGGGGTCTGTGTTGGGCCCCTTACTGTTTGGCATTTATTTCTCAGAAGTCCAGGCCAAAGTAGATGGCCTTTGGCTCATCAAGTTCGCTGATGATTGCAAACTGAGAGCAATCACTGAGTCCCCCAATGATGTCAACATATTACAAGAAGGGTTAACATAAACAAATGACTGGTGCCAAAGCCATGGTCTAAACCTAAATGCAAAAAAATATACATTATTATTCCCTTTGGCAAAACAGAATTCCCTACAAATTACAGTAATGACAGCACCTCCCTGAGTTCCAACCCATTGGTGCGAGACTTAGGAACACAGGTTGACAATAAACTGAAGTTTGACTACCAAATTTACACACCTGCAGCAGCTGGAGAGACCTCAGAGATTTCTCACTAAGAAAATACAGAGACTCCAAACCATGACCTACGTGGACAGTCTGAAACCCCTATCACTTTACTCTGTATCTTATAGGCTGCTGAGAGGTGACTTGTGCCTGGCCCTATAGGGCAATCTCCAACCCTGCCCTAATGGAAATGCTGCACATCTGCAAGTCAAATGGCTTAAGAGTCACTTGCTGTAGGGATCATGCCCTACTTGTGACATTAACAGGTCATGCTGGAGAGACAGATATGTCTCCCAGAGACTGACGCTTCTCTGGAATAGACTCCCTAGTCATGTAAAACAGAGCTCCTTACTGAACCTATTCAAATGCAACCTAGATAACTGGATGAGAGACTGCACATTTGCCCCTGGGGTGGCAGCCATGTCCCTCATGAACAGGGGCAGCCAGTGTTGATAACAGACCCACTCTGTTCATAAATTTGTTCTGCGAACTATCCAGAAAGAAACAACCGGGGATACTTGGGATTAACATGGTTAGGCTTTTAAAAGCTCTATGGCTACTAGCCTAACAACCTCATATGAACCTATGAACTGCACCATAACCAGTTTTTAGTTACCTTACCTACAAATGGATGGTGTGGGAATGGCAGTATTTCTCATAGCTGTTCAGTTTTAGCATTTTTTTAATCAGTTTAGTTAAAGAATATTACAAAATAAATGAGATAAAAAAACCAGTCCAGTGAAGAATGAAAAATCCTAAAAAAAAAAAACTAAGCCAAGTATTTCCAGGCAGGCTTTAGCCATTCTTTTTGGACAAAGATCCATTTCACAAGATGAAGACTGCGCCAGTCAGCTCAGTGACCTTGCAACAATCTCTGTATTTGAACATATTGCACTCAAAGTGCAAAGCCATTCATGCATGAATGGCGCTTTGCTCAGATTAACTACTCAGAAGTCCTAATGGTTTGTACTTTAACATAAAAAATCAAGCAGCTGTTTCACTTTCTGATGTTGAAAATGTTTTCCAATTAATAAAACAGGCAAGACTGCATAAGCTGTCCACCCTTCATAAGATCCTGCTTGATCAATTACAAATGCAGGGAATCTCCCTAGGCAAGAACATTGTATTTCTTAGAGGAACTTTGATAAATATGTTAACATTCATCCAGCTTAACTATGTCTTCCTAAAGGTGTATTACTCTCTGGCAATGTTCTACCCTTTGTCCTTTTTTACTTCGATCCCTGAGCTCATGTCCATACCATGGTTCACAAACACCAACAGGTCATACACAGAAGACTGTAGTTTGGTCCAGAGTGCCAGTATTAATATTGTTACATGCAGCCATGGGCATCTCTGAAATATTGATATTAGCACTGATGGCTCCTGGAGATGCTCAAGTGCAAGTATAAAATGTTCATGGTGATATTACCTAAATTCTTGTACATGACCATCTCAACATCAGGTAAGCCACTAATAAAAGGGGTGTACACTAGAATGGATCAAGCAGTGGTCAGATGAAGAGACAAGTTCAAGATCAAGCCTCAAATGACTAAGCCTAACTGAGAAACCAATGCAAGTGAATGGTCTATTCTGTGGGTGGGAGTAGTAATCACCTGAAAAAATGTAAATTTTCAAAGTAGAAATAAATTCTCCTGAAAGAGCCACTGATTTGTCATTAACACAAATGTTGAAATCACCCAAAAATAACCACATAAAACAATTCAGATTGTAATTGAAGGCCAAAAAGCAAAAGTTCCAGCTTATCATTCAGTACATTTACTAGTTAGGCAAAGTGTACTTCCAGGGGATAATGAATGTCTTCTTTATATTCAGTAGCCAGCAGACATATACAGGTAAGGACACCAGTTTTACCCAAATACACTCCCTTGTCTATTCTTTTTAAATTTAAATTAAAATTAAATCTGTCACATAATGAGAGTACCGGTTCCTACTACCTGCTGTATGCAGCAGTACAACATAAGCTTACAGTACAACAATAATACTACATTTAGAGCCTTAGAGACCTTTAAGGCAATGTCAAAATGACAAAACTACACCAATATAGCAAAAGAAAAAAAAAAAAGGAGAAAGAAAAATCACAGAAACCTTAAGGTGTTACTGCCCAGTGCTAGGAGTCTAAACAAGAAACTCCACATTCTCCTCACTCTGGAAAATGTAGACATCTGTGCTGTTACCAAGTCTTGTTTTAAAGCTACAGAAAGTACTTCGGCAGTGCAAGGTTATAATGCCTTCCACATACTTAGACCAACAGCAACACAGGCAGGGCTGAAGGTGGAGGTGTCTCGATTTATGTTAGAAACAAGTACAACTCCTGGTTAATTAAACAAGATGATACCCTAGAGTTCATCTATGTTCAGGTCTTCATAGACAAGGTTCTGTACCATGTTCTGGCCAGCTACAAGTCACCCTGTATGACCAACAAAGTTCACAGCTTGTACCTGGACCTACTGGATGTACTCAAAATCCAACCAAACACCCTATTCAAGGGAAACATACACCTTCTCTAACCCACAGCCACAGCACTTCCTGGACATTGTCGACTCAATTACCCTGGACCACATAGTGTGCACCCAACCAGGGGTTTAAACATACTAAACCTGGTACTCACTAACATGTAATTATTGGTGAGGTCAGGTCACAAAACTCTCCCTTTAAATAAAAATCAACCTGGATAACACAACTAAACCAGTAACAGCTATGAACTATTCTAAAGTTAACTACATCCTGTAAAGCTACAGTTTGTCAAAATTCAAGGCTTTCACAAATCCCGAGAACACAGCTGCCTATGCAGAATTGCTCACAGAACCCTATGCAAACATGTAAATGGTGGCATTGAGGCTGCCATACCTACCAGGAGAAATTCCAAATTAAATCTGCGGATCCAGCAAAACCAAAACCCAGATTAAATCCGGAGATACAAAAGGATCCAGCAAAACCAAAAACCTTTTTGAATAATTCCAAGGCTAACGTCTCTCTCTCTCTCTCTCTACTAAGCAACACCTTTGCTAAATTCTAAGCACCCCCAAACCCAGTAAATGCCACAGCATATGCTGAGCTATTTACAAAATCCCTCTATAGCCATATTGCTAACTGTATGTATAGAGTGAACTGTGCCTACGCATATTAAGAATAACACAAACTCAAAAGACAAGCCACCCTGGTGGAATCGCAATATCAATCGGTTATAAAACAAAAGAAACAAACTTGGCCAAGTGTAAGAGGAACAAAGCCATACATACTAAAAGCCTCATGACCAATCCAAACAGGCACCTGAAAGGGTTAATTAATACTTCAAAGGCTAATTTTGAAGAAAAAAATAGCTTTTCAGGCAGCTATGTCCATTACCTCAGGAGAAATACACAAGAATGCACGGAACTTATTGGAAATGGCATCACCCACACTGAACCAGAGGCCATTGCCAACCCTTTGGCTGACAGGTTCAACTCAGATTTCTCCCCCACTCCCCCCGATAATCCAAAGGAAATACAGCATGGCACAACCCCCAACCATTACTAGGGAACAGGTCATCAATGCACTTTCCAAGGCCAAAAACACTGCATCGTTGAGCCCGAAAACATCCCGGGGTGCTTAATAAACAGCATGAAACATAACCTTTCTGGTCCACTTGAATCACTTTTCCACTGGAGTCTACAGTCAGGTTTTGTACCCAAGGAATGGAATGTGGATACAGTCATTCACCTGCACAGAGGAAGTTCAGCCACTGATCCTGGTAACTACAGCCCCTTAAGTCTAACCAGCAGGACATAGGTGACCTGCAAATGCTGGACCCATTACAGTTTGTCTTTCTTGAAGGATGGTTATGCCTATTAAATCTGGTGTACTTTTTTGAGAGGGTCACCAAAGCATTGGATGAAGGTAAGACTGTGAACACAGCTTACCTCAACCTTTCCAAGGCTTTTGATACAATACCCCACTCAGGCATTAGACAAGCTCACTAATTTTGGTATAAACCCTTTTATCACCTGCTGGATAGCCAACTGACTCACTGATCAGACCCAGGAGGTCAAAACAGGTGAGGCCACCTTCACCAAGAGGACAGTCACTATTGGAGTCTTCCAAGGCTCAGTACTGGGTCTGCTTATTTTTGGCATCTACTTCTCTGAAATGGAGGCAAATGATGAAGGTTTATGGCTGACTAAGTTTGCAGATTATTGCAAGCTGGGGGTTATCATTAACTCCCCTGCAGACACTAGCATTTTTCAAGAAGGACTGTCTCTAACTAATAAATAAATTCTGTTACCGCTGAGCAAGGCAATGAAGGGGTTCCAATAAATCCAAATACAAAGATGTACCAAGCCCAATGGCTGATGATATCTGGTAGTCCAAAAACGAGCAAGACGTGGTAAAAACAGGTTTATTCAGTATAAAAAGGTGAGCGCTTTCGCAATAGCTTCTTCAGACCTTGTAACAAAAAACATTAGAGGCTACTAGTTTAAATATACAAAAAAGGCGCCAAAACCACAAAAACTATTTAAAGAGACAAAACTCATAAAAACCTTAAAATGACATGATATTCGTAGTGCCTACGAGTGAAAATATAAAACAATGATGATTATGTCATGTCAAGACCATATGGATATTCATAGTTTATACTAACAATACTAAAATGTATAAACAAATATATACAAGAAAAGCAAGTAAAAATAAAACAATGATACATCCATACTAACTTTTCCTGTTCCCTAACCTCCTAGATTTCAATAATGGACGTAAGGGAACTTTCCCATTTAATCCTGGTAATACATCAGTGTAATTACTAGTGTCTCCTCTCCTGCATGTTTTGGAAATCTGTTCTAGAATCCTGAACTTAAACTGATGTTCTACACCCTTCTCATTGGTGTGTAGAACATCAGTTTAAGTTCAGGATTCTAGAACAGATTTCCAAAACATGCAGGAGAGGAGACATTAGTAATTACACTGAAACAAGAGAGATTCACTGGATCATAAAATTCAGGTCTGATGTATTACCAGGATTAAATGGGAAAGTTCCCTTACGTCCATTATTGAAATCTAGGAGGTTAGGGAGCAGGAAAAGTTAGTATGGATGTATCATTGTTTTATTTTTACTTGGTTCTACCAGATATTATCAGCCATTGGGCTTGGTACATCTTTGTATTTGGATTTATTGGAACCCCTTCATTGCCTTGCTCAGCGGTAACAGAATTTATTTTTTATTCCTGCATTTCCACTTCACCGCTGAGCATTTACTCCGCTGGGTTTGTTGTTTATTTTCTAACTAATAAATGTTGCCAAAGCCATGGTTGTAAACTCAATGCTAAGAAATGCATAACTGTAACCTTTGGGAAGTCAACCATGTTGGCTAATGACCATGTTGATAATACACCCTTAAGAGTTGATACTGTTGCCAGGGATCTGGGTACGCATGCTAGGTATTTACATAGACAGTAGCCTTACCTTCAACCACCAAGTGGCCACAGTGGTGAGGAAATCCTTTTATGTTGTGCAGCTTATAAGTAAGAGCATAGCTTCTAGTCCAAAGATGTCATTATCCCACTGCATTACAGTGCCCTTTGGGAAGTTGTCCACCCAAGCTAATTACTCCATTGATAAAACACTACTAAGAGTTAATATGGTAGTTTGGGATTTAGGAATATATGTTGATAGTAATTTGACCTTCAACTAACATGTGGCCAAGATAGTAGGAAAACCATTATATGTCACCCAAATCATAAGCAAAGATATGCCATCTAGGTCCAAGAAAGTTATAGTACCACTCTACTAACCCTTATCAGACTCATCATCAAATACAATGCCCCTTTGCCGTGTATCTAACTAGGCACCTGCAACAGTTGGATTCCCCTCTAAGGTTTCTGACCAGGAGAATCCAGGGAATGACTAACCTGTCCTATGCAGATTGCCTTAAGGTTCTGTCTCTTAACTCAGTCTCCTCTGGGTTACTGAGAAGTGATCTTTGCCTGGCATATAAGGCATCCTCAGACCCAGCTCTGGTGGTTATCTTGCACATCCATAACACAAACCACATCAGGAAACACTAGAGCCAAGGACCAAAACTTTGCCTGTGACATAAATAAACCATGCTGGGGACACAGATATGTGTCTCAGGGGATCCCTGCACTATGTAACAGCCTCCCCATCCATGTGAAATGGAGTTCATCCCTGTCCCTTTTCAAGTGAAAACTTGATCACCGGATGAGAAATTGTAATTTCACCCACAGTCTGACCCCCCCCCCCATGTCTCTGATGGAGAGAGACCAAAAATAAGTTAACTAATCCCAAGCTAACATACCACCCCACATACACAACTCTTAACTACCTCATTACTAACATAACCCCACTATATAGGCATCCAATGTACTCAAGGGCAAAACTGGGTTGGGTTGCATGGCTAGGCTCATAAAGATCCTGGTG
The DNA here is from genome assembly GCF_019279795.1 of Protopterus annectens. Lineage (NCBI taxonomy): Eukaryota > Metazoa > Chordata > Ceratodontiformes > Protopteridae > Protopterus > Protopterus annectens. The sequence goes on along the minus strand of NC_056737.1, from coordinate 1,821,457,028 downwards.
GTTGATAACCTAGTATAAACTTATGAACCTATGAACATTTTTCCCCACCACTGTTGTATCATCTGCCTGCAGGGTAAGAAGTTGCACTTCATTTAAGTAATTAGCAACACCAATATAACATTACCACAATGAGTACTTATTCTGCTGCACTTATTATAGGAACTAAATGTCACGTTATAAATAATGTTCTATAAAATGCTGAACCATATGAATCTAGCCTTAAAGAACATTACTAACTGTTACTGTTATTAACTTGGGAAGCCAACTGTATGCCAGTGTGCTAAGGAAGGCAAAAGCAGTAGCTGGGCATGATGAAATGCTATTTATTGTATGGCACTTCCTGTTTGTAGTCGCAGTACAGTTTAGATGCACTCAGTTTAAACTTCCAAATGGCAATGTTCCAAACAGATTAAAAGTACAGTTTCCATTGAAATGTGACCAAAAAATAGCCTGATAATGCAATGTGATAAAACCCAGTAAAGGTAGAACTTCTCATGTAGTTTAAGATCAATTGACCATGTCAGCTGTATTGAAAAGAGGGATAACAACCTAGATGCAGGAAAGGCTTACAAGGGAGGGTGACACTAAATGACGGATGCTAGCTCACATAGTCAGGTAAGGAAGGAGGTAAATCCAGCCCACTGCAGGGTCAGTACCTACCAGATACAAAGACATATAGCATGTAGCAAACGGACTTGTGCTCATTTCTGCCACAATGTGTCTGCATGGTAGCTTTCATGAACCATTTATGGGAACGCACACACTAATACGAATGGGAAGGCATAGCAGTCCTTCACTACTGTAACTGCACACACCAGAAACTACAAGGGGGAGTTTGGGCCTAAAAAACAAAAATATCCCCTTCTGTCTTCACTGGCTGTCACCTCAGTGATGTAGAACAAATAGACATGGTGAGGGCTTGATGGTTGGCAGGCCGAGGGATGACAAAGTTCAAAAATAATGAACCAACCATAACTAAAATTGGATCTGCAGTCAGAAGATTCAAATGGTGTCATACATAACCATGTACCAGTCAGCAGTACATCAATAACTGTTAAGGACAGTAAAATACAAATAAAAATGCATTTTTCATGTTATAGTATTAGCTCCAGTGTGCTCTGTGTTAGTGATATAGTTTTGCAGTGATCCACTAGTGACTTAAATATATTCTTATAGTGGCATTAAATTTGATTTCAGCACATAGTCTCAGTCTTCCATCTCCAAAATGTGGCATACTCCCTCTCCTACTGTGGAACAAATATGCAAAATGTGGAACATTTGCTAAAAGAGTAAAGAAATAAGGCTTTGAGGTGGTCTGTATAGGATGTGTTACTCATGCCCTGTATTCTTTTATTGTGGGACCTCTATGAACATTCCAATTTTGGGATGTGCCTGGATAGGTAAATACCAAAGGGGGCCTTGTACTTAATAATAGGTCTGTTGAATGCTGAATATACTGTAACAATGACCTCTTTGGACCTAGATGCCATACCTTTGTTTATAAGTTGCACAGCGTAGAATAATTTCCTCACTACTGTAGACACGTGATGGTCAAAGGCTAGATTACTCATCAATGTGTGCCTCCAAGTCCCTGACTACTGGGTTGACTGTTATGTATTTCTTCGCATTTAGTTTTAATCCATGGCTCTGACACAAGTTAATGGTCTGAGTCAGCCCTTCCTGGAGAACATTAATGTCAGTGGGGATTCTATGACTGCACCTAATTTGCAGTCATCTACAAATTTGGTCAGACAGGGGCCCTTGACATTCGCCTGGACTTCAGAGCAGTATATGCCAAAAAGTTGGGAAGCCAGGACCAATCTCTGAGGGACTTTGCTTGTGACTGGCCTCTCTGTAAAGGTGGATACCCCATTTCTATCTTCTTGAGTCATGACTGTGATCCAGCTGGCTATCCACTGAGTGACATATGGGTTTATGCCTAACCTCCTAAGTTTATCAACAATGCTCAAGTGGGATATTATACCAAATGGCTCAGCCATGTTACCCTTTTATCAGCATGGCTATATAAACTGTATGTAGTAGTCCTTGTAGCTCCTTGCCATCATTTAAGACATTGTACTTAATTGACTCTGCAATAGCACAGTAATAAAATGCTGACTGAACCATTCTAGCAGATAACTATTACATTCCATAAGCAAAACATTACTAGCAGCATGTGTGATGCCCCTCTTCTGGGCCAGTAATCAAGGAGCCTCAATCCTTGCATTAACACCGGTGAGGGACATTCACTTGGAAGAAAAATGAATACACACAGTATTTTCAGATGCAGCTCTCTGTACCAAGCACAATTTCCCTTAAGAGCACACAGGGAACTCACTCAGTCTCAGGTCTGAATCCCCCCCCCCTCCTCTCTCTCTTCAGGCTCCCAAACAAAACTCCCCACTTACACAGCTGTAGAGTTGAGTCCTCAGCCGAGTGTTTCAAGCCAAGCCCTCCACCACCCTCTCTGTGAAACTAGTGCTCTGTGCCCCTGCTCCAAGTAGCTGACACACACACACTCTTTGAGATTTGATTTACACACACAGACACACACCTGAGAAAGGCTGGCACAGATTTACCAGTTATGCTCAGACTATAAGGTAGTTCCACTGTCACAAGAACACTCCAAAGCCAGGTACTCTAATGTCCTTGCAAGGGTACCTAATTATACCAAGTAAAATTAATACTAATACAAATGGTAGTGACCAATGCAGCAAGGCTTTCTGGAGGACCACAGTATCACCAAATACATATAAGTATTCTCAAGGGGTAAACATATTCTCTAAAAGGCCAGCCACAATGAAAAGTTTAAATATATTTAATAATAAATAATAAAGGAACATGGCAATACTAAATATCTATTTACAATGAACACCAGAGTTTCAGTCACAGGAAATATTAAAACTAACACAGATGGATAGATTTACGCAGATATAGAAAAACAGTACTTAACTGATCTCACTGTATTTTCCTGACTGATCTAAAGAATTATTATTTCCTGGTAACTTACTAAAGCAAGGCAAGATGAAGTGGGTGAGTGGTCTTCCTTCTTTGTCAGGTTTAAAAACAGACTGCCCTGAGACTTCTCTTTCATCTAGTATTAAAATTTAATTTCAGTTCTGGATTACAGAATGACATCACATACATCTGGTCATCTGACTCTGGTTCCCACACTACCCCCTTTCCCAGAAACTGAACCCAAATCTAGCACCTATGTGTCATAATACACCCACATAGAGATTTGTTAAGATGTGTTATAGCATCTGAAAGCTATAACACCATTTCAAAACTTCCACATTTCCAGGGTACCAACTATTTCACCCCTAAGGACAATACAGAAGGATTCCTAGCCTTAGTTTTCACAGACATTTTGTCTTTGGCTGCAATCAGAACTGTAAGATACAATCTTTATGGCCTAAACCCAGTAATTTAATTTCAAACTATTTTTCAAAATTAGCTGGACTGAGATTAACCTCTTCTGTCCAGCAGGACCCACTGTTGGTACATTTTTAACACAAGCAGCTTTACAAATACATTTTCAACACAAGCACCTGTGCAAATCAGTTTGATGTAAAAATGACATATAATTCTTTACAAAACTCCAGCAAGCTATGCTGGCATATATTCCACATCCACTGCCCTACTTTCTCTGGCATGGCTGACACTACCTCACATTGTCACAGCGTGCTAGTCAGAGGTCATAGTTTTTACCGGTGTAACATTGTTACTATCAATAGTACAAAAGTTAGCCATGTGACCCACTTTCACATTTAAAATACAGTATGACTACAGTAGATACTTTTTAAACATCATTTGACACAGTTTCTAGACTGCTTATCTCACAGTTTTCTGTCTTAACAATCTTTCTGCTAATGCAAAAAAAGGTTTAGTGTCTTCTCAGTTTTACCCATCCACTTTCTTAAAACAGTAGGTATAAAGCTCTTAAATTTGCCAACAGCTAGCATTTATCCCACTTAATATGTTGACCCTCAAGATTTAACCAATACAAATATCTTGATCTTACCATAGTTAATAAGCCCATATTCAAGGATAAAGTAGACACCATTATGAAAGACCTTAACAAAATACTCTACTTCCCCTACTGCATCAATAAATGTTTATCCTAAAATAAAGTATCAAACTTAGAAGGGATACTAGAAGTATTTAAACTATATGTTCATAAAGTTAATACCCAAAAGGGGAGGGTAGAACCTCAAAGCATGTTAAAGTCTTTCTTTAGAAAACATATCAAAACCAAACTAACAGATGATCATATAAAATTAATAGACAAACAAATAATTGTGACTGAACTTAAATCCCAAATTAATGACTTAAAGCTAAACAAAGCACCTAACGTAGATGATATGATCCCAGAAATGTTTAAACGACTAACCAAAGAAGTATTAGCATTACTATTAAAAGTGTTTATATTAGTAAAAGAAGGCAAAATATTCCTCATTCTTGGAAATATACAATAATATCCCCTATTCTGAAGCCAGACAAAAATGCAAATGAATGTTCATCTTACAGACCTATATATTTATTAAATATTGATTATAAGATGTTGATGACAATACATTCAGCTAGAATTAAACTACTTCCACTACTAATAAATGAAGATCAAACTGGCTTTATAAAAGACAGAAATATATATGATAATATTAAAATAATCATATATTTAATTGTTTACATTAATCATAGAAAAATAACATGACCATGGTCAGTTTAGGCATAAATATTGCCTTTGATTCTGTTCACTGGGATTATCTATGGTTAGTTCTAGAAGAATATGGATTTTCACAAAATTCACACTCCTAATTAAATCACTTTATGAAAAATCCCTAGCATATATAAAGATATGCTCATGCTTTTCTAACTCTATAGAAATTACTAAAGGCACTAAACAAGGATGCCCCTTGTCACCACTATTATTTGCCGTAGTAATTGAACCATTTGCAAATTGTGTTTGGATGGGCAAAAATATTAAGGGTAGACAAATTGATAATAGTTTGGAAGTGAAGATTTAGTTGCTTACAGAAGATATTCTGCTAACCTTAAAAGATAATGACACCTCACTAAAAGCTCTATTAAATACACATGAACACTTTCAAAGATTCTCAGGCCTCAAATTTAATGAAAATAAGACAAAGATGTTACTTATAAATTCTAGTAAGAAAGATGTAGATAAGGAATTTTCTAAATATATAGCTGTAGTCAATAAAATAAAATACTTAGGGAGTTATATTAACTGATAATCTAGATAAGACAAAAACAATAAACTACACCAGTATCCTAAATAATATTAAAATACTAATTCAGAAATGGAATACATTCTTCTTTACAATGGAAGACAGGTTATATATAATTAAAATGATAATTTTCCCCAAAATATTATATTTCATACAAGCCTTCTCTATCCCTCCCTCCAAATCTTATATAAACCAATTTAATAAATTGATGTTAAACTTCCTAAGGTATCTCAATAAACCCAGAATTGCTTTGGATCATTATTTAAATGATTGGGAAGCAGGAGGAATTAGTCTTCCAGATATAAAAGTATATGTACTGTCATCTAATATAAAAACAATCTCATTATGGGTAAGCACTGCTTACTCTTCCAAATGGAAACATACGCATGGAAGGATATGGCTAAAATCAGGTCTTACATTGCCATCATAATGTACAAAAATGATATCAAGTACATTTTTTGGATGATGAGAGAACATTTTGCAAGAATATAAGTTCCAATTTCATAAATAATATAATAAAAGGATATAAAACCCCTATGAATAAAAATCCAAAAATAAAAGTCTGGTCATTCTTGCTATATCCTATTGTATGTACACAAAATAACATTAAAACTTTTGATATAGACACAATCAAGACTCTTAGAAAGCATGGACTGAATTACCAGCATCAGTTACTAGATTCTGGGAAAGTTTTAACACTGGAGCAAATAAGAAACAAATTTGATTTAGATAATGCTCTATGGTTAAGTATACAGGATATAAGGCAATATATTTAAATAGATTAAAAACAGTGTAATTAACAATCAGACAAAATACACATAAACTTATAGAGCATGTGATCTTCTTAACAACACAATCTGTTCATGGAAAATGAAGTTATATCATAAGGAACATTTTTGGGACTACTATAAAACAATCAGTAATCAAATACCAAATGACAATGATAAAAAACTAATACTTCTCTCCACAAAGTAAATATCTCTTTCATTGCAATGGAAACTTTTCACGTGGAAATGTATTCCTACATAGCACCACATAAAAATGGAACTAATGTTTAAACAAAATATAGGATGTTGTAGATGTAAAAGGAACTTAAGAGCAGACTGTTTCCACATGTGTTATGATTGTCATATGCTTAAATCATTTTGGAACAAAGTTAATTATTTCTTGCAGTTTTGAACGATAATTTCCAATTGTCTAAATCTTTGATTTTGATTAATGCTCCCATACCTCCATGTGTTACTAGAATAAAATTCTCACTCTTATGGGCACTACTAGTATAGCACATAAAACCATTACTATAAATTGGAAAGTGAGATTTCACCCATATTTAAAGAACACAGAAACATTGTTTTGAATGTATCATGAATAGAAACGAGAATCATTAGAATGAGAACAGAAATAACCACATCTTATTATAACTCATGACATAAAGTGATCACAATACTGGAGAGAGATGACTGTAATAGTATATAAAATGAACTTTGAATGAAAAATGTATATTACCTTTGTAAATCTAAACACCCATATGAATAGTTTGTTTTGATGTTATAGTTGTTGACTTTATATTGTTGTTAACCTGTGTACATTGTGATATATACTAAAAATTTATGAAAAAATATATTAATTTTGAAAATTCAATAAAAGCATTTGAGAAAATTAAATAAATGTTTATCCCCTAGCACAGGACAGACATTGGCTAACACAAGCCATATGCCTAAACTCTTCTACAGATACACTGCTGTGGATAATAGATGGAATTCACATACTGCAAAATACAAACTGTGCAGCCCATCCAATAACAAACAAATATCCCTCCAGCATTTTAACTACCTGCACTGGATATCTTATGAAAAAGGGAAATTACAATTACCTCGTCTTCACACACAAACTATTCTTTAAATAACAATGCCTCTACCATAATCTTAGTACTAAATTGGCACTGTATGAGAACTAATTTCAAATTTTACAACAATCTCCCTCAAATTCACAAAACAACAAAAACTTGAGACAGGAAGCATATTAGTTTCTAACCTTGAGTTTGGAAGTCATTCCCCTTTCAACTCAGAATACCCAAAAAAATCACAATATTTGCAATTAATCCTGCACATCCTACCTCCAAAATCAATCCTGTAGATTCTCAAAAGCTTGTACGGAGTGCAAGATGAGTGAACGAGTTCACACAGGCAATATGTCTGCAATGCGATTCAGGAACAGCCGGCAGGGGTGTGCACGAGAGCTCCAGCACTAATCCTGCACGGACTAAGCACTGGTATGCAAATCACTTCATTTGTAGGAGAAATACATGCAAATTAGGTGATTTTGCAATCCAGGAAGCTTGCAATACTCTGTGCAAGACTAGTGCAATCTGCAGAAATGCACTCGGTTAGTAACCAAGTACATTTCTGCAAATTCCAAAACGGAGCTATGACAGCTCCAAATAAAGGCTGCATATCATTGAGGAAGCATGCCAAAGGCCAAATATAAGGACATTGGCATTTCAAACTGTTAAAAAAATAGAAAAATCAACTTTAAATTTTTTTTCACCGATCTCCACTGTTTTAGCATAGGGCAGTGGCGCGCAAACGGGATCGGGGGAAAATAAGAAAATAAATTGAAAATGAGCATTCTAACTAAAATCAGTATCCTGCCATGCAAGTCAGTGGCAGGCATAAGACAATCTGGCCAGTGAGCAGTGGTTGCTAAGGGAGGAGGCTCAGTGTGAGACATGTAACTATGCATTAGCAGGCAATCTTATGCAAATGAGGGTAAAGTTAGTGAATCCCAGATTTTCCCAGGGTGTAAGGCAGGTCCCAAGAGTGTAAGAGTATAAATAGCTGGGTGCAAGACTAGGATATAGGTGACATCATGGGTGTGTGTGTCAGGCATACTGTAAATGGATTAGAGACCTGTGACTCGGGATTGCTCCTAGCTTAACACAGCTAAGCTAGGGGTGTGTCTAAACCTGCCTAGCACTCTTTACAAAGTGTAAGCAGGTGTGCGCGCAATGCACCAGGTTTTACAGGAAGAAAAAGGAAGTTAAACCAGGAAAAAACAGCTGTGTGCACATTTGAGCACTCTTTTTGCACGGCGCGCACACGGGCTTAAACAGGGAGGCAATGGGAAGGGAAAACAGCAGGAGGAAGGTAATCAAGGAGAACTAGCTTAGCTGACAGGTGAAATGTATCAGAATCAGCCAGTTACACAGGCAGCAGACCAGACCAGCCCAGCACACCACTATAAATTATGCAAACACCTTTCCCCCTTGTTTTTCCCAAAAACTCTGCACCACCGGTTTATACAGATGGGGAAATTTTGCAAAACGAAAGCAAGAGAAAAAATGTTAGGGGCTGCTTTTGCTATCATAAACCAGCATGTGCAAGTGGCTGAGGGTGTTGAGGATGTGAATGCTTCTGAGCAACCCACAGTGAGGAGACAGAGAAGAGTGTACAGACCCAGGGAAACCTACCAAGGGCTACATGAGCTGGAGATAGTGGAGCGCTATAGGGTGGACAGCAAATTGTTGAGCTGTGCCAGCCACACCTGACACACAGAACTAACAAAGGGGAACCCCTCCCAGTGGATACCAAGGTATATGTAGGCCTAAGAATACTAGCTACAGGTACCTTCCAAAGGCCAACTGGGGATATGATGGGGATTTCACAGGCATCAGCATCCAGGGTACTCTACCAGTTCCTGGATGCCATGTCAGCACATGTCGGTGAACACATATATTTCCCCATCACCCGTGAAGCGTTGGCCAGCAATATGCATCTCTTCCACCAAATAATAGAATACCCTGAGGTAGTGGGTGCAATAGACTGCACGCACATATGCATTAAAGCACCACCAGGTGAGTGGGGTAGGGTCTACATCAACCGCAAGGGCTTCCCTTCCATCAACTGCCAAGTTGTGTGCGATGTCCGGGGCATAATAATGAATGTGTGTGCTGACTGCCCTCAAAGCTACCATGATTCCCACATCTGGCATCTGACACAGCTGTACCAGCCATTTGCCAGTAGGGACATCCCACACAGTCACCTAGTGGGGGATGCTGGATAAGCACTGGAGCCATGGCTGATGACACCCATCAGAAATGCACACACACCCGAACAAGAACTTCATAATGAGGCACACGCACAAACACGAATCATAACAGAACGTGTGTTTCGGATGCTCAAGTCACAATTCCGGTGCCTGGACACATCCAATGGAGCCTTGCAGTACTCACCAACTACATGTACCCAAATTGTCCTTGTATGTGCCATGCTATACAATATTATCCTGCGGAAACAGCTGCAGCAGGAACAGCATGGGGCAGGGCCACATAGTCCCCCACCAGTGCTAAGGCCTGCACAGGTGCAGAGTGACTCAGAGGAGAAACAACCTGAGCCTGCCCCAGTAGGCAGAAGGAGGCGTACTCAGTATGCCCTGGCCTTGGCAAACAGGCAATGCATAGTACATGCACTGACACAGTAGGGACCCAGGGAATGACACCTCTCTCCGACTCGCACATACAGTAAAAGGGATACCAAACATGACACTACCTGTGCTCAACCATGTATAGGGAGTGTACTATGTGCATCCGATATAGGCAGCCCTGCAGCACCACTCTCAATACTGGGACACCCACAAGGTAAGTGACTTACACATGCCAGTTGGGGGGGGCACATACCCAACAACAGTCACAGGCAGCAGGATAGGTGTAGACAAACACAAACAAATGCTGTACTATGGCCTATGAATGAGCCTTATGGGTAATCCCTGCCCCAGGCCTACACAGACAGACTACAGCAGGCCAGCCAGTGGGGTGTAAGTTGTGAAGGCTAGGAAGTCAGAAACTAATATGTAGGTAGTTAAAGCTAAGATCTGTAGTACACTGGTATGCCTTTAGCCGGCATGATAGGTAAGACTACAGATTGAAATGGTGCACCCGACATACCAGTACAGTCCTAGTAAATGTGTAAAAGTGTAAGGTGTGCCCCACCATCCTACGCACACTTATAGTAACAGTCAGGTGTGCCCCCCCCACCCCTGTGTCGAAATGTAGAAACAGTCAGGTGTCCCCCCTGCTATGCAGAAATGTAGCAACAGTCTATGCCAAATGACTGATGTATACTCTGCAGACACAGCATGCTACCTGTTGGTGTACAACACAATGGTCAGCACCGCAGTACAAACTACCTGGACTTGATCCACACATGCAGTATAGATGGCCATACTGGGCATGCTCACACACTTAGAGGAATGAAGGCAATGTTAGTCAACAACATAATGAAAGGCCATACTAGGCATGCTCACACACACAAACACATGAAGGCCATGTCAGCAAACACCAGTGGACCAGACATATCTGGCAATTGGAGTTCTTAGTGCAAACACATGTCATTATGCACCACTCCTGCCTTGCACACAAAGTAGATGGGGATACAGACAAATATGTAATGAGAACACACTATAATAAGCCAAAGTTAGACAGATATAGATGTGTGGAAGAGGGTGACTGTAATAAGGAGCCATCTGGGCCCGTTCCACCCAGCACACAGCCAAGGGGCCTGAAACACATGAGGTGCAGGTGTTACTCACTGCAGATACTAGCTACCAGTATCCGTCAGCATGACGGCATGTTGTACGTGCCAGCTGTGTAACATGACTGTACAAGGAAGTACAATACATATACTCAACTGTGGCAAGGCTGCTGATGTCATTCACATAGAAATACACCTCTGGGGAAATCATACCCCCAGTAATCTCCGTAGTGTGTCCTGTAACTGCATACTGCTGTAGTGTGATAAAGTAGTTAAGTAGGTGTTCTAACCCCAGACCTGACAACTGTGTGTTTGTGTGTGAATCAGTGTGTATCTGACTGAGTAGAGAGCAATGCTTTTTAAGCCACTCACACCCCGTACAATTCATATACCAACTTTTGCAAGCCTGCTGATGTAGCTCACCTAGAAATACACCTCTGGGGAAATCATAGCCCAGGAATCTCCATAGTTTGTCCTGTAACTGCGTACTGCTGTAGTGTGATAAAGTAATTAGGTAGTTGTTCCAACCCCAGCCTTGGCAATGGTGTGTGAATCTGTGTGTCTCTGACTGAGTGATGAACAATGCTTTTTAGGTCACACACACTCCTTAGAATTCATATACCCAGCGTTGGCAAGGCTGCTGATGTCACTCACCTAGAAATACACCTCTGGGAAAGTCATAGCCCAGTAATGTCTGTAGCATGTCCTGTAACTGTGTACTGCTGTAGTGTTATTTAGAACTGTGGTAGGGTTCCATCACCAGCCATGGCAGTTCTGGATGTTTTGCGTGTGTTTCAATGTCTGTGTATGGAGCAATGCATCATAGGCTACTCACTCGCAGTACATTTCAAAGGCCCTGCTTTGTCAATCCTGCTGATGTCATTCATTGTGAAATACAACTGTGGGGAGAAAGTTCCCTGTAATCCTTGTGGTGCAACCTATGACTGCTCCATGATGTAGTGGGTTATAGGTCTTGGTCAGGGGTTCTATACACACACATGACAGTTGTGGATGTTTTGTGTGTGTCTCACTGTCTGTGTAGGGAGAAATGCATTTTAGGCTAGTCACTCGGAGTACAGTTGAAATGCCCTACTTTGGTAATCCTGCTGATGTCAGTCACTGTGAAATACACCTTTGAGGAAGAAGTATGCCAGTAATGTCCGTGGTGTGTACCGTAACCTGCGTAGTGCTGTAGTGTAATAAACTAGTTAGGTAGGGGTTCAATTCCCAGACATGACAGGTGTGTGTGGGTGTAACTCGTATCCTGTGTAGAGGTGAGTGTGTGACACCTGTGGCCAATGTGGAGGGGGTTTTGCTTATTACTTTTATGGTGGCCCTACTATATATCACAATGTCAACCATACAGGGATAACACATGTAAAACAACTGGGAGGCTGGGGTGCAAAGCCATACCCATACATGTGACATCAAGGCCAGCCAATCCAAATTAGCAACCCCACTATTACCCAGAGCACACAGTCAACACGTGTCATACGCACATACATGCCTAGGCAACAACCAATATGTGGGTAGTACACTGCATATTGGCCACTGATAGTAACTATGCAGTGAGAGCAGTGGGCTACAGAGGGCATGTCACCCTGCCCATCTGTCTAATATGCACGTACATGCAGACAGTGTACCTCCACTATGTTCCTTAATGGACACCTGCACCACCTGTGGTGCTATCACATGTGACTCACAATGGACATACCATGCCTGACAACGTGCCCTGTATGTACAGATGCCTCTAACATCAGGGAATGCTGTTGGCATGCTATCAATGTAGGTAAAGGATAAACCTGCTGCCCATTACCAGTTCCTGCCACAGCTGGGCAAGACTAGCACAACTGATGATAAGATGTGTTCACAACATGGGCCAGACACCCCAGGTACAGTTCCACATGCTACTGTACATGCATGTGTGAGGTGTGCACATCCCAGACACCATCCATGTCATGGACTAATGAACACATACATGGAATGTGGTGTACAGCATTGGCCACACACAATAGTCACCCAGCTGACTGGATAGGGGATGCAATACCACCTGTGTGGGCAAATGCAGTAACTACAGACCTTAGCCACAATGAAGACCATTGTCATGTGGTCTGATGCCATGGTATACCCATTGCCTACCCTTGTACAGCCTGCTGACACAGTTGACCACCACACACCTGTGTAGACATGCACCCATGCATGTCAGAACTGGCACCCTGTGTGTACATGTGTGTGTGTTGTATGGTGCGTATGTCCACATCCACATTCACTACAACCCCCAGGGCATACTGAAGCATGCTGTCTGATATCTCATACTCTTTGCCCATATGACCTCCGTATGACCCATGTGATGCATGTGATACCTGCACATTGATGTGTTGTGGCAATCCCACTACTGATGATTTGCACTCCTGGACCTGCCAAGTGTGTCAATGTGTGTGCATCCCTGTGTGAGTGTGCCTGTGTTGACACTGGCACATGTTCATGCAGAGAGGCACATGTATGACACCTACCATATATCTACCATATCCTTGTTGCAGATGTCACTCACCCTGACATATATGTTCTGAGTGCTCCACATCAGGTAGCCCATGTGGTGCATCCAATAACTGCATTGAACTGTGATAGCACTACATAGTTGTCGAGGGTTTGATACTCTGTGCTGGTAGGTGTGTTACACAAACATGCTTCAGTTTTACCCTCCCACACCTCCCTGACATGTATCTGTGTCTGTCTGCCTCCCCACTCCCTCTCTGGTGGATATGGAGACCCACACCTGCCTTGCTTAGGCAGCAGCATGTGTATGTTACGTGATGCTCATGATCAGCTGATGGCTTCTGCATGAATTGCAGCCCTCCCCTAGCTGATTGCATGTGGAACAGCTGTGGTAAAAATCCCATAGCCAATTGCATGGACTCCAATACCTAGGAACATTATGGTGGTGTTGGGCCTTTGCAGTCACTGTGAGCAGGAACTTGATTTGATGTTTGGCAAACAGCATCCTTGATGGATTGGGGATTTATCTCTAACAACATACACTGTGGAAAGAGGGCAACCAACAGGAGGGGGATGTGCCTGACCTGACTACAGGCTGTAAGTGCTGCCCTACTGCATTTGGAGTCATGTTGGTTTAACAGTGTTTGTCTGGATATGCCTGTTGTACATGTCGCAATACCTCCCATGTCAGTTGCATGTATATGAAGAATCCCCATCTGCAGTGTCATCTGCAGACTGGGCAGTGTTGTGCCTATGGTTTCATGTGTTAGCCACAGTGCATCAATCTGTGGTATGCAGAAGGTAATGTGAGTATTGCAGTCTGTAGATGGTGAAGGCCATGACAGTTACTGACTTCATATCCCTCATAGGACATATGTTGCAACAAACCCTGTTACAATGGAAATTATATGGGGTTATCACAGTAACATGTCTATACTGGCCCTGTGTATGTGCTGTCAGCCACACCTCTGTCAAACTTTGTACATATGGCATGCATGAAGTGGTGCATATGTGCTGTACACCATAAATACTGTCATTATATCTGAAAACAGGCCAGTGATATATCAGACTGCTACACATGTCATGTACAGTAGTGGTTATATTTCATGACATAAGCTGGACATTCTGTGGATGAATGTACAGTACTGAGGTCTGTGTAGTGATGCTGAATGTCGGCAGTGTGTGTATTGTTAATATGTACCTCAGCCTGTGTACAGACTGTGGTAGATGTCATTGTTCTATCTCTCCCCTTCTCTCAGATGTTACATGCTGCCCCACTGTACAGTACCATTTTTCCGTACATGTTTGTAGGGCCATACACACACATGTCCCATACCACAGACAGCCGTCATGACAAACTGTGTAGCAGCCCAGTATATGTAGGGTCATTCTGTGAGTGCACATATGAGGATGGTGTAGAACAGATAGTCCATATACTGTAATATTATGCTAGCTTACCATATGTGGCTGTGGCTGTGTTCACATTGGTTGTGGTTATGCACTGTCACACAGGTGTATCTTACCCTCTGCTGTGGCATGGCTGTCGAGCCTGCTATATATGCAGGTACATGTGCATTACCCCATACGAGAAGTAGGCTTGTGTTGAGCCAGTCTGCCTGTAGCCTGCACAGTGCATTGCTACATGCCTAGCAGCTTAGTGTACTTAATCAGTGGGATGTTATGTGCAGATACTCACCAGATATACTGCTGCTGGCCCTCCCTTAAATGTTATGTATGTCAGACAGAGCAGTGGGATGCTATACAGATGTACATCAATATCTAGTGGGTGGTATGTGTCCATGGCACCCCTGTACCAGCAGTCATTATGTGTCAGGCCAGACAGGAGTGTGTGACTCCATCACCTATGGTGCCAAATGTATACCAGTAGTTATGTGTTATACCCATCTACATGGCCGTCTACATCTATATTGTCAGGCCTGTTACACATGTGGTGCACTAAGAGATCATGTGTATACCTCTGGACTGTACAGGTTGTGTCCGAAGTTCCACATATAGTGGAAAAGACCAGGAATATTAATAGAAATTATATGTTTGTGACAATGGATGTCACTTCACTGTTCACAGTGATACCGAATAAATGGGGTATTGAGAAAATGCGTGATATTCTTACCTTGAAACAAGTTTTTCAAAGCACTAAGATTAATTTGATATGTGAGTTGCTTGATATTGTCCTAGAAAATAATGTCTTTATATTCAATGACAAGTTTTATCTACAGAAAGTTGGTGTAGCAATGGGCACGGCTTGTGCTAACAGCTACGCCAACTTAGCATTGGCTGCATGGGAAAAAGATCATGTATTAAGTGCTAGCAATAAATATGCTGGCATAATTGTATGGTATATACGTTTTGTAGATGACGTCTTCCTGTTATGGGATGGTACTAGTGAAGAGTTGCAAGAGATGGTGGAGTACTTACATAGCACCACTGAATTTTTAAGATTCACAAGTCAACATTCCAGGGACTCTATTGAGTTCCTAGATGTTTTGCTTAAGAAGACAGCGTTAGACAAACTTACAACAGGGATGTATAGAAAATCTACATGGAGAAATAGTATCTTACATAAGACTAGTATGCATCCAACATTTGTACACAAAAATGTAGTGAAAGGACAATATATGAGAATAAGCCGCTTACATAATACAGATGAAGGCTTTGTGAAGACAATGACTATATTAGAGAAAGACTTCTTAAACAGAGGTTATAGTAAGAAAGACATAAATGAAAGCTCTAAATATACCATTGAAAATAGGGATGGGAGATGTAAACCACTCTTCTCAAATACTATAGAAGATGTTAAAAGCAAGGAAGGTCATGATTTTAAAGTTAGATTCCCTATAACTTATTCAAGTGACATCAGAAGGTTCTGTAATATTTTTGAGAAGAATTGGAATGTTTTATTGTCGGATCCTGACTTGAGAGAATTGTTAGAAGATAGACCCAGCTTTTCTTTTAGAAATAAGAGGTCCTTAAAAAGGCAACTCTGTTATAAATCCAGAAACAATGAAAGAATGATTATATCTGATAGGCAGGGGACTTTTCCTTGCAGACATTGTACAGCATGTGACTATTTATATAATAAATCTACATATAAACATCCTACACTAGGATTTATAATTGATATAGATTTTTATGCTGACTGCAGAACACAAAATTTGGTTTATTTCAGCTTCTGCACTGTCTGTCATGCCTTTCATATAGGCAAAACCAATAGGTGTCTAAAGGAACGTATCCTTGAACACCTTAGAGATATAAGAAATAAAAAAGACACAAGTGCTTTAGCAAAACATGTGGAAGAAGAAGATAGGAAACATATTTTTAATTTCATGGTTTTAGAAATAATAAATAAAAGTAAGAGGGGAGGTGATATAAGGAATAAGGTAGAGGAAGCCGAACAAAGATGGATTTTACTACTTCAGGCAGATAGGTCTCCTGGATTGAACAATGCTGTTTCCTTGAAACCTTTTTTAAAATCCAGACCACTAAAACATTAAGTAATATGGATTATTACATAAAATGTGTCTGTTATACGTATATTTTATTTCATCTTATGCAGAACATAAGGCAAATTAATGTACTGATGTATGCAATTTTAATTAGTCTATGTCATAGTTCTATATGTGTTTTCATTGGTTGAACCATATTTTAAATACCAATGTTTTAATGGTTTTTATGAGTCTGAAGAAGCGATCAACTGACTTAGATCGCGAAAGTGCTTACTCTTGTTTAATAAAGTGGTGTGAAACTGCAAGTGAACCGTTTCCTACCTTGACTACTACATCTCAATTACAACTTTTGGTTTTATAAAGGGCACTACTGTGAAGCTGCAAGTGATTTATTTCCTGACGTGGATTATTCCATTTTTATCTTCAGCTGTGGTCTAACCATTGGTCTTTTCATTTTTTTCGCTTGAGGTGTATACCAGGCGTTTATCCAGCTTTTGTTTTCTTTCACGTGTATAGTGGTCAATATCTCTGCTGCACTTCACAGGGGCACTACATGCTAGCAGCGGTACCTTACAATGATTTCCTTAGGATGTCTGTCAGTAGTCAATGGCACACGTTATAAGCAGATGTCAGCATCCACACACACCATGTCTGTGAAGACAATCCCAATGACAGTAGCAACAGTCTAGTAATATACCTGCTATACATAGCTGTCATCCCCTTGCACTACTACTGTGGGACTGTAGGGGCTGGCGTATGGCTGCACTCCATGTCCAGGACATATGATGGAAACATATGTACATATACTTATCCAGATAGCCATATATATATAATTACACATGTGTACTACATTGAATTATAAAATCAACCTGCGTGTATAGAAAAAATGTACAGGTTAATAGATACACGCATACTAAAAGCATGCATGCACGGCATGTATTTGGTGGAATTATCAAGAGTCAGTTACTAAGAATTAGTAGATTAAATACAGATCAAAGTAAATGTGAGCAACAAATGGATGTATTATGTAATGAGTTTCAAAATAGAGGGTATAATATGGGATATGTCATGGAAGTAAGAGATAGCACACTGAAAAACAGAAATGCATATGCCTGCCCTTACTTTAGCAACTGTACAATTTTGAAAGGAGAAGTTAATAACACACGAACTACACTGAGATATATTACTACATATAATAACATGACTAAATTCGTTGAATCAATAATTAGAAAGAATTGGCGGGTTCTAATGGCCCAACCTGAGTTATGCACAATACTGGGACATATGCCCAGGTTTGCATATATAAACATGTATAATTTAAAGAAAAAGCTATGTTACAATGATTTTGAAGTAAATCTATTGCAGCCAACAATATATAATGTGGGAAAATCACCATGTCATGCCTGTAGCTGTTGCGCTGACATTTGTAATCAGAAGTTTTTTGAACAACCAATAAACAAAATAAGATATGAAATAAAATGTCAGGCAATCTGCAGAACTACAATGGTTGTCTATCTAGCTACCTACACACAATGCCCAGGGTTTTATGTGGGAAAATGTTCAAGGACATTAAAAGATCGCATTATTGAGCATAAGTCAGAGATGAGAAGAAATATTTCTTCCAATGCGTTGGCGCAATATAAAATTGAAAAAGGGGTATCACATAACTTTAAATTTAAAGTTTTAGAAGTAATAAATAGAAGTTTAAGGCTTGGTGATATAAATAACAAATTAGATACATCTGAATATAAATGGATCATAAGGCTTGATGCTGATAAAACACCAGGGCTAAATAATAT
>NC_056737.1:1821350992-1821433492 GCF_019279795.1 Protopterus annectens | reverse complement strand
ACTACTGGGGTTGCTATAACTCAATGGGTGTGGCTGTTGTGGACACAACTGCATAATTGCAGTTACTGTTGCGTCTAACCCCCACATAGCTGTCTGTAATACTGTACAGTGTATGTAATCAGGCTGTTCATAGGTTCATAGGTTCATACTAGGCTATCTGCCCTAGGGCATTTATAAGCCTATCCAGAGTGTGTTTGGCTTTTGCCACCCATTTTAAATTAATTTTGCTATGCCCTTTTTCGAGGTTAGTATACTGTGCCTCTGTCTAACAGTGACACAGAAGTGATACCTGGGGTAAACCTACGATCTCCCATCCACTCATCAAGATTCCTCTTGAAGAGAGTCAGTGAGGGACTCTGCCTAACCTGGACTGGGATTTTATTCCAGAGTGAAGGGAGCCTCTGGGTTATGAATCTGTCCCTGCAGCATGTCCTATTTATTTCAGTGCTGAGGTTCAAGTCTCTTGAGCACGTAGCTCAATGGGATTTATATTTTCTGAGGTGCAGCATGTCCATTAATTCCGGGTTGGACATGGCTTTATATGTCAGGCACAGATCGCCTCTGAGCAGGTGGTATGCCACTGAGTAGAGCTGGAGTTTCTTTAACCGGGCAGCATATGGCATCTGTTTGAGCTCTTTGATCCTCTTGGTGAGGTACTTTTGGGTCTTTCCAGTTGCTGCAGGTGTCTGGTAAGGTACATCCCAAAAGGGGCATTGTACTCAATTATGTGCCTGATGAGGGATGAGTAAAGAGGCACGATGACCTCCCCTGATCTAGATGTGAATCCCTTCATGATTAGGTGGGCTATATAAAATGTTTTTCTAACCACTTTGGCCACGTGGTTGTCAAATGAGAAATTGCTATTAACTTGGGTCTCCGGGTCCCTAATTACTTCTTCTGTACTTAATGGATTACCACCTATGTGGTAATTTGTGGGCACTTTGTTTTTGCCAAAGGGGATGACTATACACTTTTTGGCATTTAGCTTGAGGCCATGGCTCTGGCACCAGTTGTCTGTTTCTATGAGGCCCTTTTGGAGGATTCTTGCGTCGGCTGGAGAGTCGATTATGGCACCCAGTTTGCAGTCATCTGCGAACTTGGTCAGCCACAGTCCATCCGTGTTGGCCTGTACCTCCGAGAAATATATACCGAACAAGAGAGGTCCCAGGACTGAGCCTTGTGGGATGCCACTTGTAACTGGTTTGGAGTCTGACATGGCTCCAGCAATTCTAACCATGTGGATTCTGTCTTTGAGCCAGTTTGGAACCCATCTAGTGATATAGGGGTTTATATTTAAGCTGGTGAGCTTATCTATAATGCCTGAGTGGGGTATTGTATCGAAGGCTTTTGCGAGGACCAGGTAGACTGTGTGGACCACCTTCCCCTCGTCAATGGCCTTGGTGACTGTTTCAAAGAAATCAACCAGGTTTAAGAGGCAGGATCTGCCCTTATCAAAGCCGAACTGAGTAGGATCCAGTGTGTGTAGGTCCCCAGTATCTTTATTTATGAGGTCCATGATGATCCTTTCCATAGCTTTGCAGACCAAGCTAGTCAGGCTTATGGGGCGATAGTTTCCAGGATCCGTTGAGGCACCACCTTTGTGGAGAGGGACCACAGTTGCTGTACGCCACTCTTTGGGTACATATCCTGTAGTAAGGCTGAGATTGAACAGTAGTTTTATGTTTGGGTTTAGCTCTTCTTGGAGTTCATATAGGACGCAGCCTGGGACACCGTCTGGTCCCATTGATGCTGTGTTTTTTGCTTTGGAGAGGGCAGCTCTTACCTGAGCATCTAAGATGTCAGGGGGGGCAGCACTCTGCTGGGATAGATATTTGCCCTTTTGGTGGGCCGGGGGGGGAGAAGTTTGCACTGCACCTGTCAGCTAGGATGTTGGCAATGTCTCTCGAAGCTGGCATTAGACGATTTTATGAGTGCACGTAGTTTTTTGCTAATACTGATCAGAGATGCCTTCCCTTTTTGGGATTTTGCTCTATCATGTAGTAGCTTCCTCCTTCTATTGTATAGTTTGTTTATGGCTGGGGTCCACCAGACAGGATGTCTGCCTTTGGAGGATTGGGTCTTGATTTTATTTAGGATTGCATGATCCATGCATTCCTGAAGGTGTTCATAGAATGCGTTTATAAAAGATTCTGCAGTCTGGGCCGTATTTTCCACAGGCCCGGGGGCTTTGAAGGATTCCACCTCGGTTTTGAGGAGTGTGAAATTTGCTTTAGAGAAGTTTTTCACTGTGGTTTTCAGGGCAGGGAGTGGAGTCGGGATGTGAATATCCAGTGAGATTAGTTTATGGTCTGATCTTACCAGTGAGGGATACACTTCTCGTCTGGAGCATAGAGTCCCCATGTTGGTGATGATCAGGTCCAGTATGTTTTCCCCTCTTGTGGGAGTGGTCTTATTTGTTGTTTACACCATTCACAGTAGTTGAGCACCTCGCACCCTCCTAATGGTAGGGCTATGCCACCGGCATTGGCACACACATGTTACTTAGGTGAGGATCGCAGTAGAGTGGGAAGAGGGACATACACCCTGCTGTTAGCATGTGCAATGTCATCCACATTGCAGACTGCATATATAGCACTGTGTGGTTGTGCCTATCCTGTCTTGGTGGGATTACATGTGCAACAGATGTGTTACCTGCATGGGGACATACCTCCATGTGTACAGTCCTGTACCTGTACTGCACCCTAACCAAAGACACTGTGTTTTGTACCCAGCATTTGGCATGTGTACCACCCACCACACTTACTGGTGTCCACTGTAGAAGGCCTTCTGACACTACTACACCCATCAGCCATGTGACACATGGACAAACACAACATAATCAGAACAGATACTGGTGACAACAATACAACATTATTAATTAAAGATATGATGCATCATGGCTGCACAGCTACACCTTCATATTAGCATTTCACTTTACTGCTGACAACATGCTACACATCATTCCATTGCTACACTGTTGTACAGTCACCCTGTGCATCAGAACCATGTTAGCCTGTCCCTGCATCAATGTTACAGATGTCAGGGAGTGACACAGGTATCATCATATGCACAGGGTGTGTTGTTGGTTTGCCAGAGGCCTAGGCTGAGCCATACTATTGACAACATGTGTGTGTGTGTGTGTGTGTGTGGGCTGAGTATTGTTATGGGCCACTGGTGATGTGTGTGCAGGTATGTGGTTGCCCTAGGCTCATTGTTTATTGTGTGTCTGCATGCACACAGTTTCTCTATGTAGCTGCCCTATACATGGATTTGTGGGACAGCTTCAGACTGTACCAGGCAGGGTTTGCAGTTCACCATCTCCGGCCATGGACACGGGACCTGTGCTTGGCAGGGGTGCTACAGGCAGTATCAGGTACAGAGCTAGCCCGAGTACTGTCCCCCAAGTTTGACAGACATCCACTTGATCCATTTCCCTCCTGGGACTGGCCAGGGCCACGTGCACGTGGTCTGGTATGATGGGTTGTGGACAGCCCCCCCTACAGTGCTGGGACTGGTACTGCCACTACAGGAGCGGCTGTGACTGTTTGGACGTCCACGGTGACCTCCAGCTGCTGGTGTTGCTAGCATACATCCACTTGGCCGTCGCAACTGTCCCGGCCTGTCCTGACACATGGACATGACATTGTGGATGAGTTCCAATGTCTCACCCAACTGTCTATCCATGACCTCAGTGTAATTACGGATGGCACCTGCTAGGTAAAACTGAGGCAAAACAAACTTGGTAAAACAAAAAAACGGCCAAGCGGTTACATGACTGCAACACCAACTTGATTGTAATTAAATAAGATAAAATCAAACTTAAAGTGCTTTTCGTCTGCTCGTATGGAGACTTTTTCAGAAGTTACAAGAACATTGAGTTATACATACTTAAATAGTCAACAGTTGTGAAAAGTGTGGGAAATTTAACTCTGATCTGTTAATTGAACAACATGTGCCTTAACTTGAACCCTGATCCTTGTTTGTTAAAAAATAAATTACACTTACTTAAAACTAAATTCACATAGTATAGACACAAAACAACAAGTAAAATTTAATATCAGTAAAAATTGAATGTTAAATATTAAATACTGTTCCTTTTACTAATGCTGACAACATCAATGCATTGTTTTAAATGGTAAAAACTACCTATGTAAGCTTTTGAGCTTTAAAATGCTCATAATTGAGCATGATTCATTCAATCCTGGAAAATTAAAAGCGTTTAATTTTAGTTGCCAAGTTAATTCTAATTCTTCTAATTTGAAAGATGCTGGGCCACCCCTGATGTCGTTTACAAACTGGTCAATGACCATAAATTTAAACTGGTGTTGGCCATTTAAGTGAACATGTTTTGCTAGAGCATTGTCAATTTTGTTATGATTAATAGCATAGATATGCTCATAAATTCTCTCAGGGAATCTTCGTTCCGTTTTACTCACATAAAATGCGGGGCAAACTACACATCTAGCTAAATAGACAATGAACCTACGATTACAATTGAATTTAGATTTTATTTTATATTTATGTCCATTAATTTCAAAAAAACTCGTGACATCTATAAACTTGCAATAATTGCAACTTTCGCCCTTGAACGTGCCCATAATTCTGGGCACCTTCAATTGACATCTTTCCAGGAGTGCTTTCAAATTACTCCCTCTCTTAAATACTATTAATGGTCTAGTTCCAAGCCGTTCAACCAGCTCATAATTGGTTCTAAATAAATCCCAATTCTTATGCACTATTCTAACTATACGGTTGCTTTGAACATTGAAAGTTGTTATAAAACTACATTTAAAGTCTTGTTCTCTCTGGGCTGGTTGCTCTATAGGTGGATCTATAATTTCTGTATCCAAAGAATTCTCACCAATATTAGATGTAAATTTAGTAAGTAAAATAGGCTTCAAGAAAGATCTTTCTCTTTTTCAGGTAACCTCTTCTATTAAAGAATCCAATAATTCTTTGGGATAGCCTAGGTGCATAAACATTACTTTCAAAAAATCACATTCCTCAAAAAAATCTGTATTCAAAGTGGAAATGCGCAAGGCTCTCACTAACTGACCTTGGACCACAGATCTTTTTTGATGGAAAGGGTGGCAGCTTGAAAAATGCAAAAAAGAGTTTGAGTAAGTTGGTTTCCGAAAGATTCTTGCTGTATAAGATCTTAGCTCTTTGTTTTTAACTAGCCAAACATCCAAGTAGGAAATAACATCAGAATTAAAACTAAATGTAAACTGTAAAATGTCCGTTGAATTGTTAAACTTTTGAACTAACTCGGTCGCTTTTACTTCATCTCCATTGAGTAATACAAAGATGTCATCTAGGAACCTAATATAATATAAAATACTCTCTGATGCCCTCACATCATTAAATATAAAATTGGTTTCCCAGTGGGCCATGACCAGATTGGCCACACTGGCCCCACAAGGAGAACCCATTGCTAATCCTACTTTCTGTAAAAAGAAGTTATTATCAAACATAAAGTAGTTGT
Organism: Protopterus annectens; assembly: GCF_019279795.1. NCBI lineage: Eukaryota > Metazoa > Chordata > Ceratodontiformes > Protopteridae > Protopterus > Protopterus annectens. The sequence continues at coordinate 1,821,428,007 of NC_056737.1, read as the reverse complement.
TTGTCAACGTAAGGTCCAACAGTTCCATTATCAAGGCTATATCCTGGTTTGGTGCTCCATGTTTGCGCATTATTGCTGCTACCCACTCTATACTGACATCATGAGGAATGCATGTATATAAATCCTTGACATCAATTGTTAAAAAGTTCGAGTCACATCTATATTCTATATCATTTATATTAGACAAAAAAGACCAAGAGCCTTTACATATTTGTTTTTCTAGCACAACAAACTTTTGTAACATAGTGTCAATGACTTTTGAACATGCGTATGTAGGAGAGCCTCTACTGTCAACTAAAGGTCTCATTGGTGGGTTGTTTAAATCTTTGTGTATTTTGGGAATTCCGAACAAGGATGGATACCTTGGTGATCATATAGTTAAGCATTGCTTGATCAACTCATCTTTCTATAAACAAGTCATTCAAACAACTTTTGATCAAATTATATGCTCTATTTGCTTCTGATCTAGAACTCTGCTGGTAGGTATCATTATTCAACAGTAGGTACATACGGTTAATATAATCTACTTGGTCAAACACGACCAGACCTCCACCTTTATCGGGTTTACAGACACGTATGTCCTATGTTTGTATGTATTTCACAAGATCTAATTCCCTAGTATAATCATCATCAGTGCTAGACATTTTGTTCTTAAAGTTAACTACGTGCCTAAAGTCCAACTCGCACAGTTGCTCAAAAGTCTGTAATAGAGGGTGCAATGGAGGATTAAATGTACTTGGAATTCTGAACTCATTATCACGTATTGTATCTACTAAATTCGTAAATTGTAATTGAAAGTTCAGTTTCCTTGTGTACATTTTAAGTTCCATGACAGATTTAGCTATGTCCATACGTTGACTTGGGACATATGTGTGATCTTTTGCCAGGAGTTCGACCATATCGACAGAAATTTCACTAGTCGAAAAATTATACACCTTAAAGTCACCGTCTTTATTAACAATAACCTTAGGTAATTCAGAAGGTGATTGGAGTTCAGTATACCCACGATCGTTGTTTAATGAGAGATTGGGATTGCTTACTTGGTCAGTACCGGTCACAACCATAAAAACATCCACAGGAGGGGTAAAAGAGGAAGAACCTCTTAAGGTGGGTTGTAAACTGACACCTAAGAGGTCTTCCTCAACTGTTAATTCCGCTCCCTGCTGGAGCTCTGTGTACTCTTTTTGCCTGTGCCAAATCTCTGTTGTTTCAGTTTGGCCCCAAGGGCACTGTCCTTCCGAAAACCCTCTTGCTGGTGACCATATTGATTTGGTTGCCTCTTACTGTAACTGTAATTAACCCGAGGGGCATTCTGCAATCTCTCACTACTACATATTTCATCTTGATTAGTGATGTTTAGACTCGAGTCACCAAAATGGTCTAAATCATCTATCCTTCCAGAATTATAATTATTGGTGGCTTGTGCATGGTCGACAAGTCGACCAAGTTGTTGCTCATTTAAACTATTTATTTGTTGTTGGTCAACTCCATGTTGGTTACTGCGAGTTTGACTTGGACGCCACACCTGTGCCTGCGATGGAGGTGGATAAGCAGTGCCCTGGTTATATGCCTTTTGATCACGCTCTAATTTTTTGATTTCATTCCCTTTCAATTTATTCATGTGTAAATTAATTCTGTCGAAAATTCTATTATAGTCAAACTTGTATCTAGCAAATTCTAAGTCTTCATGGACCTTTGTGTCTAATTCGTTGATTGATTTAGAGATAGAGTCCACAAACAGAGAATAGTGCTTATCAAATAAGTGAAGCAATTCTAAATGGAACTGCAAAACTTTAATCAAACCTGTTGGATATTGCACTTTACGTAAGCCTTTCGGCACTATCTTTTGCTTCAAGCATTCCCTAAAGTAGGAAATTTCTAATTGAGTTTTCTTTAGTTTTAAAATGTGGTTATCTAAACGTTTAAGATTAGTAACAATGTCTGGAGATTCATTATAATTACCTCCTTGTTCTTGGTTAGAAGCATTAGAGCCTACTTGGACTGCTGAAAACAAAAAACCTTCAGCCAACCATGCTGCTAAGGCTCGAGCATCAACAACCTTTTCTTTATCATGGTTTGGAGTGAAATTTTGTGATGTTGCCCGTTCAGGAACTAATCCATTTGTTTTTGTAAAAGCCTGTGCTGATGGGTGCAGTAGCTGGTTAGACGGCTGGTTGTCAACTGAATTACTAAATTACTAAGTGACACCATAGAAACTGCCGATCTTTGAACTGGCGTTGGTGTTATTGTATTAGATAAATCGCCGTCTGCAACAGCTCCCTGCTGGCCAGTACCAAGCGCTGTGAGTTCACCAAGCAACACACCGGGTCCCTCTGTTTGTACCGGAGCTGCTAAATGATGGTTCTTAGGTATTTGTTGTTCTGTCTGCCGCACTTTGAAACTAGTCCCAAGCCCTTCCAGTGGGATTAGTTTCTTCAACTGCTGCTGATTTTGGTCCAATTGATCTAAGCGAGAACAAATGGACTCTATTTTCCCAAGTAAGAGTGATAGAGTATCATTGTTCAAAGGCATTTTTGTTAATGCCGAATCCTTTGTTGATATAGAATTCACTTCCACAGTGCGAGTAACTGCACGACCATCTTGGGTAAACAGTCTTTGAAAATCCGCAAGGTCAGACGCCATGAAAACTAAGTAAAACTGAGGCAAAACAAACTTGGTAAAACAAAAAACGGCCAAGCGGTTACAAGACTGCAACACCAACTTTATTGTAATTAAATAAGATAAAATCAAACTTAAAGCGCTTTTTGTCTGCTCGTATGCAGACTTCTTCAAAAGTTACAAGAACATTGAGTTATACATACTTAAATAGTCAACAGCTGTGAAAAGTGTGGGAAATTTAACTCTGATCTGTTAATTGAACAACATGTACCTTAACTTGAAACCTTATCCTTGTTTGTTAAAAATAAATTATTCTTACTTAAAACTAAATTCACATAGTATAGACACAAAACAACAAGTAGAATTTAATATCAGTAAAAATTGAATGTTAAATATTAAATACTGTTCCTTTTACTAATACTGACACAACATCAATACATTGTTTTAAATGGTAAAAACTACCTATGTAAACTTTGGAGCTTTAAAATGCTCATAATTGAGCATGATTCATTCAAGAAGAGCATTGTCAATTTTGTTATGATTAATAGCATAGATATGCTCATAAATTCTCTCACGGAATCTTCATTCCATTTTACCGACATAAAATGAGGGGCAAACTACACATCTAGCTAAATAGACAATGAAATGGACAACTTTCAATGCCCAAAGCAACCAATAGTGCATAATAATTGGGATTTATTTAGAGCCAATTGTGAGTTGGTTGAACGGCTTGGAACTAGACCATTAATAGTATTTAAAAGAGGGAGTAATTTGAAAAGACTCCTGGAAAGACGTCAATTGAAGGTGCCTAGAATTAAGTGCAAAAGTTGCAATTATTTGAAGTTTATAGATGTCACGAGTTTTTTTTGAAATTAATGGACATAAATATAAAATAAAATCTAAATTCAGTTGTAACAGTAGGTTCATTGTCTATTTAGCTAGATGTGTAGTTTGCCCCGCATTTTATGTGGGTAAAATGGAACGAAGATTCCGTGAGAGAATTTATGAGCATAACTATGCTATTAATCATAACAAAATTGACAATGCTCTAGCAAAACATGTTCACTTAAATGGCCAACACCAGTTTAAATTTATGGTCACTGACCAGTTTGTAAACGACATCAGGGGTGGCCCAGCATTTTTCAAACTAGAAGAATTAGAACTAACTTGGCAACTAAAATTAAACGTTTTTCGTTTTCCAGGATTGAATGAATCATGCTCAATTATGAGCATTTTAAAGCTCAAAAGCTTACATAGGTAGTTTTTACCATTTAAAACAATGTATTGATGTTGTGTCAGCATTAGTAAAAGGAACAGTATTTAATATTTAACATTCAATTTTTACTGATATTAAATTTTACTTGTTGTTTTGTGTCTATACTATGTGAATTTAGTTTTAAGTAAGAATAATTTATTTTTTAACAAACAAGGATCAGGGTTCAAGTTAAGGTACATGTTGTTCAATTAACAGATCAGAGTTAAATTTCCCACACTTTTCACAGCTGTTGATTAGTTATGTATAACTCAATGTTCTTGTAACTTCTGAAGAAGTCTGCATACGAGCAGCCGAAAAGCGCTTTAAGTTTCATTTTATCTTATTTTATTACAATAAAGTCGGTGTTGCAGTCTTGTAACTGCTTGGCCATTTTTTTGTGGCACCTGCTAGGTCACAGATGCTGTCAGTTACAGAGGTGTGATGAGCCTTCTGTACCCTTAGACCCTGCCTGGTGTACCGTTCCATTCGTGCCTGTGCCTCCATGACAGTCTGGAACATGTGTGTGGTTGAAATAGATGTGGCACGTCTGCCAGGGGTATGATGACCAGCAGTGCTCCTACGAGCACCCCTGCACATCTGCCTATGTGATACCCCACCAGACATCTGGCTATGGCTGCTGTGTCCTGACATATGTGCCATAGATACCACACTGTCCTGGCCCATGCCAACCATAGGCTGTCCCTCAGCTAGAGCCATTGGTGATGAGGTGTGTAGAGGCAGTGTGACTGTGTGCGTGGGTGGTGTGGATACATGTGGGTTGTCAATTGGTGGCCCAGTGGCAGCCCCTGATGATCCTTCCTGTGCCTCAACACACCTATCTTCATGATCACTGTCTGTAACAGTGACATCAGATTCCCTGTAGGGGGGACCCAGCCCCACCTCGCCACCCGTGAGAGGAAAACAGGAAACAGACTGTAAGACCTGTACAACACCGCTAAACAGTAAATACACACACACACACCCAAACACACACACACACGTGTGTGTGCAGATATGGTCACACACACAGACATACACACATGCAGTCAACATACATGGCAACCCATACACTCCACTAGACAGCACCTACAGACAGCTCCCGCAACCCCATAACACACACAATAGCAGGCGATGGTGCAGTACAGTATCACACACATACCTGTAATTACACACATGTCAGCATGCAGGACATTTGGAGCTCAACAGCATGCAGTGCAACTGTAGTCAATCCCTGTTACCAACATTATACATGGCTGTGATGCATGGCTTCTGTTTGTAGGTGATGGCCCTCCCCCTGGAACCCACTGCACCCATATCCACAGCATTGCTGTGCATCTGTTCAGCACCCTGGCATGTACTGTGCACCATACCTCACGGGTGTACACACTATTGCAGGATGTGTCTCTGTGTGTCAGGTGTGTTTCCGCTGCTGCTCACAGCCTCTGTGTGTTCCTGGATCACATGTGGACACGTGTTTAGTGAATGCTGTTAGATTTTATGAATATAAATCTGAAATTAATTATGTTGTAAATATGCTGGAAGAAAAGGCTTGCTTAAATGCAGAAACAAAGTTTAAGTAATATGTGATCAGCAGTCATACTAAATGACCATGGCTTGGAAAAGGAATCTGCTGAATGGACATTCTTCCCTTACAGACTCAAAACAGGATGTATGCAAGAGCAAAAATACAAAATCTGCTTTTAAAGAATGGACATTTTTCCCTTACAGACTAAAACAGGATGTATGCAAGAACAAAATGCAAAATCTGCTTTTAAAGAACAATGACATGTTATTCTGCATGGAAAAACAGGATGGCACAAGAACAGATGTTTTTTATACAAAGATCCAAATAAAATACAGGATGCTCACACTGTCAGAAAAGCTGATCTCTGACAATGTGTTTTCTCAAAAATATGTTTTTCTTCATAAAAAACAGGATATGCTTATCAGCATTGGCACAAGAACATATGCTCATATGTTAAGCTTAGTATTGTTTCTACAGGATAAGCAATTTTCCAAATAGAATACAGAACAATGTGTTTCCTCAAAAATATGTTTTTCTACATGGACATCAGGACACTGTTACAGGATATTCACACTGTCAGAAAAGCTGGTCTCTTACAAGACATTGTTAAACAAGGAAGCTTAGTATTGTTTCTACAGGACTAAAACTGTATATAAAGAGCTGTATAAATCCAGCTATGTGTTAGGGGTATGGTAGGAACACATTTGGTGTTCTAAGGTAAATGTTATATCTCTCACATCATCTGTACTATATTAGAAGTAAAGTTGGAACAGTACTTTTAAGCTGTAACGTGTTTCCGTTTGGTTTATTATAAAAAGTTATTGGTTACTGCTCTCTAAAGTTGATGCTGCAAAGTATATTCTCTCATCAGTGTATATTCTGCAAGTTTCTGTATGCAACAGACTGTGAATGCAAATATAACTAGACTTTGAATTTTAGCAGAATCCAGCCAGCAAGACTGAGTGTCTTAAGAACACTTCAGATCCATCCCACAGCAAGAAGCAGCAAGCAGTAAGCAAGTAAAGATCAAAATATTTTTTCAATGGCGAGGCAGCTGAGTGACTAGCTCCATATAATTTTTTTTCAATGGCAAGCTAGTCTGCATTTGAACCTACAATCTGCATTCAAACACAGGAGGAGTGATGGTAAGCCCTGCAGAGGGTCACTTCAGTTAAATTGCAGTAACTAACATTTGTACGTATGTGTCAATTCTGAACAGAAGTATTCCAGTTTATGCAGCTTGCAGTAGTAAAGTTTTTTTAGACGTCTACACTCCGGAGTGAGACTAGTTCAAGAAATTCGCAGTGCCATAATTTCACTAAAGAAAAGGGGGATATCCACTAGCCCATCAGTCCACTGCCTGTTGTGCTTTCCCAGCTTCTCAAATGACTTTGAAAAATTTCCAGCCATCTGCAACAACAGCCTGATCACCTGTTTTCTTGATCACTGGTAAGACTTTTTTCTACGTCACATTTTTTAGTATGGTTGCTATTCGACAGTATGGATATTTTCATGCATAATTTAAGCAAATGTAAAAAATTGCTATGTTGGTATACACAGCACATTAGTAAATGTAAAACCTTATTAGGGCAGGTTGATAGTAAGGCATTATGCAAATGTATTACAATATTTGACTGGTATCTCAAAGAAAATCATGTGAAATATGACAAATGTTTATTGTGTGCTTCAACAAAAACTGCATTTTTTGTATTATGCCATAAAATAATATTGCATCATATTGCTAAAAAAATAGACTGTAAAGACAGATCTGAAGAATTAACTAAGGGTAAAGTGTTTCCATTACATTCTGATGTTGAACAGTTATGTCCTGTCACCACATGTGAGTCAAATCAGTTACTGATAAAACCCCTAGTACATTTTGTTACAAAGGAATGTAGTAAACTTCTAAAAGACAGACACAATGAGTTCAGGAAGCCTAGACAAGTTATACATACATCTTTTCAAAAGTGCATAGGAGTTTCAAATTCAGCAGAACAGCTTACTAAAGAATGTCAGAAAGACCATACAACATTCCAGGAAATTCAACAGCAGTTGCAGGATAAAGGAAATAAATTAGCTGAACTGACAAAGACTGGGAACTTCCTGCATACACAGTTAATCTGTGCAAAAGAAATATATTTTATAATATGTTTATGTTTTGAAAATGGTTAAACATACATGGTAGGATGATAGAGACAAATCATTTTTTAAATGTTTTACTTTCATTCAGTTAAATCAATACATCTATCGGTACTACAGTAAAGTAAAGCATATGAATGCCATTCATTAACACAGTCAAAAGGTAAACAAAACTGTTCTAGTGTATTATAATATATAAATTAAATAAAAATAGATGAGTAAAAATTTAAAGTCACAAGACATGACATGCTTGTATAAAGATATACATATACAAGACAGACATGCATGTGTGTTCTTTTCATCTTGAGTACATCTGTTACAATACACAAGAATAACAGGCAGACATTAGCAAATATAAATAATATAAATATAAATGTGTTGGTTAAACTAATATCTATTTTGTTTTTTACAATTTGTCTATAATTATATAGTAACACCAAGCAGTTAAAGTTCTGAATTTTAAGAAGAAAATCACAGATAGTATTATTCAAACAGTTTTTGTAAAATTAATGGCAGGACAGTTCAATAGTTAAATAAATAAAAAAAAATACTGAAATCCGTGTAAGGTAATTGTAAAATGATGTATATTTATGTAGTATAAATGCATAGTTATGCAAATCACAATCACATTAAAGGAAAAATGCTAAAAGAATTAACTATAGTTTACAGAGTATGAAATGTGAGCTCAGACCTTCCTAGACTGAATGAATAGTTACAGGAAATGCTGGAAAGATAAGATAAACAACAAGACTGATTGCCAGGCAAGTAGCTTGAGTTTTTCTAAAGCATCATTGTTATTAAAACATAATTGTTAAAATGTTTACAGGCAACACTGTTTAGTAATTGTCATAAAATGCCACAATTGTGCATAGATGTCACTTACAATCTGTTTGCAAGTAAATGTTAAAAGGACAAAAAAAAACTCAGTTGTATCAAGTACAGCCAGCAAATGGGCTATAGTATATATACAGTTCAAATCAATTGTGCAGGAGAATGTAAATGCCTACTAGTGGTAGTAAACAGCAAAAGCTTTATAAAAAATTATCAAATCAGACAAAAGTTCATAATTTAATAAAATAAATGTATAACCATAGTGTTAGGCTGACATACATTCTATTCTTACAGCATAGGGCAGGAAAACAGTGCTGAAGTACTACAGGGAGAGGGGCACTTTCTCAGTTTTACACTGACTGTATAAGCAGTACTGAACAAGGGTCTGAAATAAAGCTACAGAAAAAATAAACAAGGGTCTGAAATAAAGCTACATAAAAATAAATAATAAGGGTCTAAAATAAAGCTACAGGAAAAAAATATCTCATTCCTTCTTGACAATACTCTTTTAGGGAGAGGAAAAAACAGGTATTAGTGTATTAGAAATACTGGTAAACTGGATTAAACCTGACAGGATAAGATATTTTACAAGTTGTTAATAGCTATCATAATGGTTATTATTGTATTGTTTAGTATTAAATTGTATTTACAACCTGTTAAACTGTAAAGCTATACAAGAGATAGTTAAAAAAACAAGAGATGGCTTAAAACTGATTACAGCTATACAAAAGAGAGTAAAGATATGTAAAAAAATTGAATAAGAATGGTCACTATTTCAATATGTTTTTGACAAAACAATGTTGGTATAAAAAAGCATGAATATTTTAATTGCTGAGTATGTAGTTTAAAATAACATGACATATGCATTTGGTGGCAATTCCACTAGATATTTCTAAAGAGACAAACATTTTCCAAGATTTTGCTTAATATTAATGTTATTAAATTTGTAAGATTAGACTAAATGTACTTTATAGTCATTGTATGTACAAATGCAGAATAATTCAGTACAAATTAAATAAATGTCTAGTAATAAATATGTGTGAAAAAACATGTTTTAAAAAAAGTGGGTCCAGTATACCTAGTAAATTGAAATGCATGAACAGCAAACAGTCTATGTAAATACATACTGTACAGGATACATCGTAATAAGTTCAAAAGTAATTTGTCAAGTTGTAATATCACTGATTTTACCCCAGTAAAATAATTGCTTTCAAATATTTATTATCTAAGCCCAGTTCAGTACTTTACCAAGATGTTAATGGGCAGTTCAAAGACATGACCACAATGTTATGGTTAAAATGACATTGAAATTGTGTGTTTTCAGTAGTGTATAAATGCTTGCAGTAGCACATAGTTATTGTTTCATAGTTAATTTAACAGCTGCAAAGAGTTAATGGAACAGTTCTAAGTCATAAATTAAATTCTGTGATTGCAAAAAAATAAATTGATCATGTTAAAAAAAAAATAATAACATTAAAGCAGACACAGCTCATAACTGATAAAAATATTTTCACAGAATGGTCTGCAAAAGAAAAAGTTGTTAAATACATTCAGTTTTGGCAGTAATACTTTAATATCATTGTATTAACTATGTAAAATTGCATTTTGATTTGTTGTATCAAACTAAAGGTTTGTTTCTTGTGTTTTCTATATAAAATGTTTTGAGTATGTTTAAAAACAGAGGGAATTGTTAGATTTTATGAATATAAATCTGAAATTAATTATGTTGTAAATATGCTGAAAGAAAAGGCTTGCTTAAATGCAGAAACAAAGTTTAAGTAATATGTGATCAGCAGTCATACTAAATGACCATGGCTTGGAAAAGGAATCTGCTGAATGGACATTTTTCCTTACAGACTCAAAACAGGATGTATGCAAGAGCAAAAATACAAAATCTGCTTTTAAAGAATGGACATTTTTCCCTTACAGACTAAAACAGGATGTATGCAAGAACAAAAATGCAAAATCTGCTTTTAAAGAACAATGACATGTTATTCTGCATGGAAAAACAGGATGGCACAAGAACAGATGTTTTTATACAAAGATCCAAATAAAATACAGGATGTTCACACTGTCAGAAAAGCTGATCTCTGACAATGTGTTTTCTCAAAAATATGTTTTCTTCATAAAACAGGATATGCTTATCAGCATTGGCACAAGAACATATGCTCATATGTTAAGCTTAGTATTGTTTCTACAGGATAAGCAATTCTCCAAATAGAATACAGAACAATGTGTTTCCTCAAAAATATGTTTTTCTACATGGACATCAGGACACTGTTACAGGATATTCACACTGTCAGAAAAGCTGGTCTCTTACAAGACATTGTTAAACAAGGAAGCTTAGTATTGTTTCTACAGGACTAAAACTGTATATAAAGAGCTGTATAAATCCAGCTATGTGTTAGGGGTATGGTAGGAACACATTTGGTGTTCTAAGGTAAATGTTATATCTCTCACATCATCTGTATTATATGAGAAGTAAAGTTGGAACAGTACTTTTAAGCTGTAACGTGTTTCCGTTTTGTTTATTATAAAAAGTTATTGGTTACTGCTCTCTAAAGTTGATGCTGCAAAGTATATTCTCTCATCAGTGTATATTCTGCAAGTTTCTGTATGTAACAGACTGTGAATGCAAATATAACTAGACTTTGAATTTTAGCAGAATCCAGCCAGCAAGACTGGGTGTCTTAAGAACACTTCAGATCCATCCCACAGCAAGAAGCAGCAAGCAGTAAGCAAGTAAAGATCAAAATATTTTTTCAAATGCTTAATGTGTATTCACATATGTCATCATCAGTGGTGCATGTATGAGTGGTAGACTACCATTAGACCAAACACAGAGACAATGTACTGTACCTATGATGAGTGTAGAGACCATTATTGACCATGATTGAGCCCTGGCTGATGTTGCCTGTGGTGCACATAGGTTCATAGGTGAGTACTGGTCTAATTGGTCCTGGGGCCTACATAAGCCTAGCCACAGGGGTTCCCTGTCATGCACCACCCACTAATGTTATTCCCCTGTGTCCCTGTCAGGCTGTGGCACAAACATGCTACCCAGGGTGCATTCCCCATTCCCCATCCAATTGCCAAATATTTCTGCCAAGAGGGCCAATGAGTGGCATTGCCTGACATGTATGGGTAGTTCATTCCAGAGTGTGGGGATTCCCCAGGACAGGGCCCTATCCCTCCAGTATGTTCTGTGTAATGTGTTGATTATGTTTAGGACTCTGGAGTGTGTGTTAGCAGAGGGAGTGGGATGTCATTATAAGTAGCATGTTCAACTGCTCTGTGTATGACATAGCTGTGTATGTTGGGCAGATGTCAGTTGTGCCTGGGCAATGTGCACTGGAGTGTAGCCACAGTTGTCTGAGATGTACTGTGTATTGCATGTGTTTGAGGTTGGTAATCTCATTAGTGAGGTGTGTGCTGTGTCAGTGCACATGTACAGCATGCATTATGGGTAGGTGTGTTAGATGTGTACATGGCCTATACCTTAGCTATGACATACACAGTGAATTGCCAAGCATAACCTTACACCATACTCACCGGCATCCGGCCACTGCCTTGCTGATATCCCAGAGGTACCTACATTGATATGGGATAGAGTTGATGTCAGTGGCCACAGCTGTGGCATTGCTACAGGGTGGCTGCAATATTACAGTACAACAACAGCTGAAGTCCACAGTGCTACAGTTTATGCATTACTGCGTATCGGTACTACACAGCAACATACCCCACATCTCACATATGCATGGTCTACCTGTACAGATGCATACACTACAGTAGTCTACTGATATGCCGTGGAACCTTACCTGCATGCTCAATGTGTGGTGTGTGAGTAGCACCCACCTTCATGACTGTATATGTCTGCTCTTGCAGGTGAGCAGGTACTACCAGGCTGATAAGCAGCTCCTCCACTCTGGTGAGGGGGGGAGATGTTATGCCCCCCCCCCGTTGCAAGGTGGTCACCCCGCACAGCAGCGGCATGATGACATACTTGCCGGAGCAGGTCACTACAATGGTGGTGGACCTGCTCATAAGTATGGCTGTGCATCCCCACCTCATTCACCCTGCGGACCACATCAGTCCACATGACTGTTCTCTCCTGCTGGTCCATGCTTGTCCATGAGAACAACAGCTGATAGTTGTGGATGATGCTTGTGATAATGATCTCCTCCTCAGCGGCACTGTAGGTGGGGTTTCTCGGGTGTGCCATACTCCCTGAAAGACATAATGATGGAAATATGTCTGAGCAACTCATATGTCAAGTTTACCATAATACAAAATGCATATCAGTCTCCCGCCACCATATCAGCTCCAACATAATGTTCACACTACGCTAGTGATATGTGTCTGGTATGTGTACCATTGGGCCATATATTGTATTGTACAACACTTTCTGCTATGTCATTATAGACATGCTCCCTGTGGGGACACTAGAGTTGCAGGGCTGTTACATGGTATTTCACCTGCATGCCATTGTCACTGCCACTATATTTCCACATATGCATGTGGTAGGCCTGTTATGTGATTGCTACACATCTGCCATTCTGTAGTAATGGGGATATCTATGCATGCTGTTGGACATGTTCTGGGATTGTGTGGACTATTACAGCCCACATATGTTCCATGACAGTTACACACCAGTATGTCTTTGGGGTTATTTGCCAGCGGGAATACCACTCCAACCTAATGTGTACATGTTACCAGTCCACATCACATCTGTGGCCCACCATGGAACCTTATTATCTACTGTTCCATCACTACCTTCATGTGGAACCACCTCAGGGGGTGGTGTCCCCCTCAGTGGATGGTGTCGCTCCCCCATGGAGCACATGTGTCTGTCAGCCAGTTAGGTCATGGGTATTGGCGTAGGGAGCTCCACAGAGACATGGGGTATGTGCTACATCACCTGGAGGCATGCAGTACACATACACAAAGGTCGACTTGCATGTCCCTCCTGTCCAGCGCACAGCCCAGGCACCTTTATGCCCATGTAGATGCTGTCGTGACTGTCCATGGGTGGTCCCCATGTTCCCTTTGTTCCCATGTGAGGGCTAAATGGCCTCCACATTCCAAATGTAACTACCCGTCCACAGTGTTTAACCACCACGTGTCATATACCAGCCCTGTATGCTGTCTTGTTTGTTACCCAATCAGAACTACATACCAATATGTGCCTATTACCCTTCAACAACATGTATATCCCACCATCTCATACAATTGCAATGTGTTCCCAACATGGGTTATACACCTCACTCCACACTCCATCTTGCAGCCATATACTGGTGTGTAGGTATGTTGTGTATTGATGTGTGATGTTCTCTCACACGTCATGGCAGGAGAAATGTATTGACATGTATATGTATATATATATATATATATATATATATATATATATATATATATATATATATATATATATATATATATATATATATATGGGTTTACTTCGAATAACCGAAGTGCCACATCACCGACACCCGGAAGACCAAGACGGAACGACCGAACAGGTAGGTTATCGAAAACGCGATATCCCGACAGCTGAAAGGCCGACAACGGCAGCATGTGAGCGTGATCCGTAAGTGCAAAGTGAAAGATTTAGGATTGGGGAGCGGACAGGTAAGTGTACGATAGTGAGGGATTTTAGGTTAGGGTGTGGGAAAGGTGAGTGTGCGGTAGTGTCGGACTTAGGGTTCCGATAAGGTAAGTGTGTGATAGTGACGTAGTGTAGTGTAGGGAAGGGTTAAGTTTGTTAGGGTTAGTATGCGGGTGGAGTGAGTGTGCGATAGTGACGGGCTTAATGTTTTAGGGTGGGTTAAGTGAGTTAGGGTTAGGGTGCAGGTAGGGTAAGTGTGCGATAGTGACGGTGTTGAGGTTTAGCGGTGGGTTAAGTGTGTTAGGGTTAGGGTGCAGGTAGGGTAAGTGTGCGATAGTGACGGTGTTGAGGTTTAGGGGTGGGTTAAGTGAGTTAGGGTTAGGGTGCGGGTTGGGTAAGTGTGCGGTAGTGTCGGACGTTAGGGTTAGGGTTTAGGTTAAGGTTAGTGGATATGTTATTGTGTGCAATGTGTGGTTGACGTTTTTTGTGTCGGTGTAGTGGTGTTCGGTTTTTTGAGTTGTTGGTGTTTGTCGGTGTTGTGTGTTTTCGGTTGTTTGGGGTCGGTAACTTGTGTGTCGGTGATTCGGAAGTTCGGTGATAGAAAGTAGACCCATATATATGTATATATATATATATATATATATATATATATATATATATATATATATATACAGATATATGTATGTATATATACATATGTGCATATATATGTAGATATAATTTTGTGTTGTTTATATACCTATATAAATGTATAACTGTCCGTGGTTATGTACACATACACAGCTGTGAATATGTATCACACATATATGTATCTGTATGTGGGGTGCATACAAACATCTGGACCATACTCATGTACCCTCTTTACTTCACAGCTGAACTGTTCTGCCTTGCTGCAATACAGACATGTGTCACATGTGAACACAGGCTAACATTAGGGGGTATATATGGTGACAAACTTTAGATAAGCATATTATACTGCTATGGCAGTTGAGCAAGCTATGCTACACTTTAACATGACTGTCCTGCAGGTGGTGTGGTCTCTCAACCATGTGTCTATCATGGCAGTATTAATACCCCCACCAGCCGTTGGCCACAGTAATTTATAGAACACAGATATCATGGGTCACATCTTTGCCATTCACTGCTGGTCTGCACATTTGACAGGTATGTCCCACTGCCCACAGGGACTGATACTACTGTCCAGTGCAGTTGTTGAGCACAAAATAATTACAGGAACAAGTACTGATGGCACATATACATCCTTTCACAGTACAGTATACATCCTATTATTCTATGCCATATACTACATGCCAGCAAATGCATATCTGTTTCACATACTTGTTATGTTGTTTCTGCTGTAACACAACTCTGAGCTTTGTGAACTTTCTTAAAGGTAATCCTTTTTTCCTCTCTCTCTCTTTCTCAGTCTCTCCAATAGAGTGATTGAGCTGGTTTGAATAGATTGCAGCATGCTTTTGTTGGTTTTGCACATGATCAGGTGGTGGTCTCTGCACCAGTCAGTGTCCACCAGTTGCTAACTGCATGCAGCCTGCTGTGTAGTACTTCAGATAACCACTGTCATGGCAACCCTGTACTATAAATTGCTGCCTTCTGTGGGCATTGTCTCTTCACCTTTACAGTATAGATGACATCTTTCCTGTGTGTGGACATCAGTGTTACAGACAGCAGGTAGCAATATATTTTACAGCAGAACCTACAGACACTGGCCAAATCCACATTTGGGTAAGGTTCCAGACCTACAGACATCATGAGTAGTGTTGTTGTGTGCAATGTATCTTGCTGTTCTAAAAGGGTTTCTGTGTACATGGTACTTTTTCATGGAATGTTGTCTGTCTGCATAGCTCGCAATTACAGGCCTATCCGTATGATACCAGGGGGATTGGCTGTTAGGTTTTGTCTGTGCACCACACAGGTCTTGTCCCAAATATATCTGTGGCATTCTGTCTATTGAGTGCTATCAGTACATGGCTACATTCATTTGCATTTCAATGTCATATCCCTGCATAAGGGTATGCTGATATGAATCCTGTAACACCAGCAATTTCCAGGGTGTGTAACAGCAATAATGCAGATATGGCCCTATGTTCCTGCCTCTGTCCTCCACATACATGCCAGTCTTTGTCCTGCTGTGATACAAGAAGGGTTGTTAGGTAATGGCCTATCATTATTTACCAATAGCATTACTGCTATCATCCCACTCATGTCATGGACTCCCACACCAACTGTTGAGCCAAGTCCATATATATATGGGGGCAACAGCTGGAGAACACATATGTGCCCTTGTAAATTTCAGAGGTAAGTGTGCACAGTGTTCCTTGTCCTTTTACAGACTTTTATGGGGGGGGAGTCTATGCCATTAACCTAGGCTATGGCACCTTTTCAGTGATATAACTGTTAAGAGGAGGGTCATTCAGTGTGATAGTGAGATGTTAGGTTAAGCAAGGTTATATACAAGATACTGTGACAGTAACACAAGTGCTACTTTTCCCCCAGGGCTTGACTACAGGGTGTAATTGGAGGCTGCTGAACTACATCTGTAATTGTTGATTGTTCCGTATCCTGAAGGCAAATCCTATTTCTACTGTTGTACTAATTAAAGACCTTGTCCTGGACAGCATAGTATGGTATATATACACATTGCTTGCATCTACTGTTTTGTATGGGCCTTGCTTTTATGACTGATTACATATTTCAAACATTATGTGGTGTCAGTATTGGCATACATTATTGTATAGTACAGGAATAAAGGTTATCTATGTATGCATACCTGTGTGTCGTGTCATGTCCTTTGAATTGTGGGTGGGTATGTGTTTAATGTCAGTATTCTCATTTGTGGGAATGGTTGCCACACTACACATTTCACAGGTGCCAGTTGAAGGGCTTGTGGCTGAGGGATATACTTTGCACCCAGTACTTCCACACTATTTTACATATGTATGGCTACTGATACCTTTTGTGTGTATATGTGTATGTACCTATATATATCTCATATGGCTATATCTATATATATGTATCTATAGATATATACATCTGTATATATCTATATATATATATATATATATATATATATATATACACATATGAACATATGTATGTATCTATATACAATTGCTGTTATATGATTATTTGTGAGTCATACATTAATATATATCTACATACAGCTGTCTATCTTTCTACATTTACAGATATATATCTGCCCATATGTCCATGCATGTTCGGCTCATATTTTGGCCTGTTCCTCATTTACTTGGCAATTGTTATGGATGATCACAGCATTGAAGTCAGTAACTAGTGGCAACACTTTTGTGTTTCAGACTTCATCTCCTACCACATATGTGTTCTAATACATATAACTGTGTAACTAGCAACATTTTAAGTGTATCAGAGCATTAGTTGACATATATCCCTATTTGTACCCACAGTGTGGCATACTTTGTCCAGACGTCTTGCATTAACAGGTTATGTGGTGGGATAATAATACATTTCCTGTACTGTTGACTGATTGTGCCACATAATATGTTTGTGAAAACTTCAGGTTAGGTATATCTTCCATGGTTTAGTGGTAAATCACTTTGTGTATGGAGTGCAGGGTCCTGGGTTTAAGCCTTGAAGAGGCAGTTTATTTTGTTGCTGAGCAGAACAAGGGATGTTGGCTACAGAATAATTAAGGCACTTTTAAGCAGTTGTAAGTGGGTTTGCATGAGTTTGCACGATGGTAAGCACTGCCAACCTCCACTTATGTTATCTTACAGTCAGTTAGCTTCGAATTTCTCCACCTGTGTAGGCATAGCTTTCCCCCGGGCACACCCATGCAAACCCACTTACCGCTGCTTAACAGTGCTTACTGACGCTTACCCCCATGCTAATTCCTTTAAAAGAAAAGAAAAAGAGGTTGATAGGATAGTGGTGAAAAATGGGGTACAAAGAGGGAAAGACAGTAGGGAAAATAGCTAGGCATGTGCAGGAAAGGTATAGGAAAGGTCCATAGCTGCCCATTTCTTCTACAGCAATAGCTGTGTATATACACTATATTTGCAGGTACATTTGGACCCTCAAACCCCTGGGAGAGGGGTGAGAACAACATATATTCATTGTGATGCCAGTTAGACCAGATTACATGTGTCTAGTGGACATGTGTGCGAAATGGACAGCCATGTATGGGGTGAGATTTTTTTGTGAGAACAGATTGCCCTTTTTTTCAGGTGAGAGTGGGATGTTGGGAACAGGTAGTAGGTATATTTGGAAAGGTAGGTTGGGTAGGTTAACAGACAAGACACACAAGATGCATACAGGGCCGGTATATGACACATGTGAAGGGTAAACACCTTGGATGGGGAGGGGTATTTGGAAGTCGCAAGCCCATGAGCCCCCAGCTGGAAACTGTGGGACTGAGGTCCCCACCCATGAACAGTCAACACTGCACCTTCACGGCCCCAAAGGTGGCTGTGCTGGGGGCTGTGTAGGAGAGGCAGGCTCACCCTCTAATAGGGCCACTCGGCCCTCAGGTTGGCGTAGCCGACCTCAATTCTCCAGATAGAGCTCCCTACGCACCACGGCCAGACCTGTTGATGGGTGACAGGTTCCCCTCTGAGGGGGGCAAGCCCCATCCCCTGTAGTGGTTCCACCCAAAGGTGGCGCAGGGCCCACGAAGGAGGAGGTCCCAGGCTGGGCCCCAGATGTGCTGGTGCCTGGTGTCATGGCCAGCTGAGGTGAGACAGGTGGGTCTGCTGGGACCGGCCTTCCCATACGAGCTGTGTTGTCACAGGTTTATGACAGATATGGGTTAGCAACAGTCAACAGCATTCAGGACTAGTTATAAAAGCATGCATAAGTATTCCCATTAACCCAACACACCAGATTTAACACAGTTGCAGAGCAAGCAGTACACATGCATATATGGAACAATGGTGGCCATTACAGGATCATGCAGGTTTCATTAATAGCAACAGGCCACCAATATGGGTGTATTTTCACATGGCACATGCATAGAAACAAATGTGAATATTTATAAACCATTAGGACATATGTCCCAAAAAAGGTTTGGAGTGCAACAATGAAAAGGCTTTCAGTGTTGGCAATTCTTTAACAGTATGCTTATTAAAGCTTACTTGCATCTTACAATCTCCGACAAGCTTACCTGATGGTCAAGAAAGCATTGCTACTTTAATACAGAGCAACAGGGCACTGCAACAGCATGCATTTTCTGAATAATAAGAAGCATAAATCAACAGTATAAAAATAGGACAGAAAACCAGAACAATCTGCAAAATCAAGGACAGATGAAAAGCCACGCTCGTACTTTTGGCCTACCTAGGATGAGGGAATACTCTGCACACTTACACTGCATAACTGCTCCTTGCCTTGCTTGGACACATACAGAGCCACTACAATGGGGAGTGGGGTGCAACAAGTAGGTCACAGTTTGAAATGTCTCTGGCTGACGGTGATGGCTCTGACACTCATACCTTTCAACCTCAGAGCAAGAAATCTGGACAAAGCCATATACAGAAGTGGGACACAGGCCCAAAAATAAAGGCAATGTTTAAATATTGCTCTTATAAACTTAGAAAGATAATAGAATAGTAATAGGTCTTGCATTAGTATGAATTTTTGAAGGTATGAAATCTGAAACTCAAATGTCTCCATTATTTTCTAACTTCAGTCTTTAATGATTTGTTACTAATTTGCCAGAAAACCACAATTTTACGAAAAACAGACCAAAAATGTTATGCAAAAATATAAAATTGCCACACAATTCAGCTGGGAACCTGTCAAAGAAGGGACACCTTTTTAAAATTAGTACTGTTAACTTGAACAGCTGACAAAATAAGATCATCTACATGCATTTCTGAAATAAAAGTAATCTATAACTCTGATCATTACAGTTATTTATAATTGTAAACCCTCCACGTTCTCTTCCAAAATTGCCATTTTTCAGAGGGATTATTAGGGGGAGAGCAACATTTTGAGCCAAAATTGGGGACAGTTCAGAGGTTTGGATATTCCTAATTCTATAATGCGATTAATTTGCACGTACCTCTCAACCTCTTAATGCAGGAAATCTGGACAAGGCCAAATATATTGGGGGAACATGCAAACAGTACTAAAAATTGCTCTTGTATAAACTTAAGACAGTTGATAGAATAACAGGTCTTGCTTTAGCATGCATTTTTCTGAAGGTTATGACATCTGAAACTCAATGTCTGTCATTATTTAGTGACTTCATTCCTAAATGATTTGGCAGAAAACTACAAATTTTATGAGGAACAAACCAAAATTAAGAAGCAAAAATCTATTCATTCTGCAAAATTCTGGACAGTTGAGAGGTATAGTTCAGCCGGGGCTGTCCATTCTAATGTCTCATTCCTTGGTTATTTCGCCCCATTTGCCATAAACACTGTAATGTGCATACTGCTTTAATTCTGCGATGATATGGATTTCATTTGAAAGTTTTATTTTATATTTTACAGCATAAACCCTAATAGATATCTGCTAAACAAAGCAATGCAGTCTCACAATGAAAATAGACTTAGCATTAAAACTTCTCTGCCCTTGAAACTCACATTCATTGAAACAGCATTGAAACCCACATTCAAAGAAAATACATTTTGCCAGTGGCAGAGAAAGATTAATTTTGGGCTGTTTTCAAATCATAGGCCCCTTGAACATGAAACATACACGTGCTCTTTGATACACCTTCCTGACTGTATTAAATTATATTCCTTGTACAATACAGTACAGTTGTTAGAGGGCATTTTAAATTTATTGTTTTGAACATTTTTCCAGTAAACAATGAAACAAAATGCATGCACCAATAATGACAAAACTGCCCAATTCAGAACATTTCCATCATAAAAGTCAACTCAAACTTCAACAGTCCACCAGTATCAGTAAACATGCACAATCGCTGAAGAAGTAAAAGCCATGTAAATAATTCCACATTAAAGAAATCTGTTAACTAATGAAGTGGTTACTGCTAGCAAACAACTTTATATGTCATTGTTTCGTCTACAAATAAAGTACATGTTGCCCTTGAAGAATAAATTGCTTATGTTGCATTAAACAAATTATAATGCTAGTAATATCACAATAGGGAATGGATGGCAAACTGATAACAGGTTCATAGTTACTAGGTATCTTCGCCAAAGAGGACTGCAGCATCCATCCCCTTTACAACAGAGTACAGTATCAGCAATGGATCTATCTACTGTGGGAGTAGAACCCACATCCTTCTGCATCAAAAAGCAAGCACACTACCTGGTGTGCTATTTACAACATAAACAGACATGGCATAAGCAGCACTAAACATTTGTTCCCCTGCAGCTCTCAGCTCCTTGTAAAATCTAGTCGACATTCAGCTGTATCTCTGAACTTTGCAGCACAAGAAATCTGGACAAAACCAACATTTATTTGGGGGGGGGGGGACAAAAGCCCAAAAACCAGGGACATATTTTAAACATTGCTTGTATAATGTTGGAAAAATGCTGTGTCACCGCCATACATTTCACTGCCAAGTATTGAACCCAGGTCCCTATGCAAAACAACCAGAGCAACATACCATTATGCCAAATCATCTATTTTTCTGAAAGAAAGGAAGACTGAAACTTAACTGGCTATCATTTAGTGAATTCAGATCTCACCATAGCTGTCAACATCTTAGCACAAAACACCTGAATAAAGCCAATAATGGGGGAATATAGCCCCCAAACATATTCAGTGAGTTCAGTTATCACCATAGCACTCAACCTTGGCACAAAAAATCTGGACAAAGCCAATAATGGGGGAATACAGTCCAAAAATAGGGACAAATATCCACTGAGGACACCAGAGCAAACACAGGGAGAACATGCAGACTCCACACAGAAGGCACCCCAGCCAGGAATCAAACCAGACAACCCATAGCTGTCAAGCAGCACTGCTACCACTGCACTACTGTTTGTTTTAAGTAACAAAAATACAGAAACCACAGATTTTATGAGGAACAGAACAAATATGAGGCAAAAATCTGCAAATGCTTTAGAAATGGTGGTGGGTAGGGAATTCACACACTTGTCACTTGGGCCCAAAGTACAGGGTTCAAGCTTTGTTCTCTACCCACCACCATGAAGAAATGGGGGCATTTTACACACACACCTACCTTTCCCCATTAGTGCTACACTTTTCAAAGACAGCCAAATGCTACACACACACACACACATCTACCTTTCCCCATTAGTGCTACACTTTTCAAAGACAGCCAAATGCTACACACACACACACACACACACACACACACACACACACACACACACACACACACACACACACACACACACACACACACACATACCTTTTCCCATTAATGCTACACTTTTCAAAGACAGCCAAATGCTACACATACATAAATTCCAATTAACAACAATAAATACCACTAAACTATCAGGTGTATACTACATAAAAATAACATATAAAATAAAACACACATTACTACTTACAAAAAAGCTGCTCACATCAGGAGACATACACCTAAACCCGGGACCCAACAATACCTTACTCCCACCTAGACATAAATCAGACCTACTTATCATCAACATTAATATAAGAAGCATAACAAACAAACTCCCTGATCTGCATGCATTTATAAAGCATTACTCCCCAGATATAGTCACAATTACAGAAACCTGGTTAAAACCCAATATACAAAATGAGGAAATTCTCCCACCAGGCTACAACATACTAAGGCATGATAGAACAAGTAGAAAGGGAGGAGGAGTAGCCATATTATTTAAAAACACTCTCAGCATAAAACTCCTCAATAACTCAATTCCTTCATTTCAAAATGCTGAAACTTTAATCTCAACTCTTTTTATTAATGATACCAAAAAAATTAACATCATCTGTTGCTATATCCCAACAGGCAATAACTGCTCCACCATAGAAGAGATATTACAATGGACCTCCGATAACCTACCACAGAAATCAATTCTGTTAGGTGATCTAAATACAGACTGGTTAGCCTGCAACTCCAATATCCCTACAAACCATATAAACCTCTATGGCTTTGCGCAGCTCATCCAAGAACCAACTAGAATAGATAAAAAATCCAATAAGCAATCAGTCCTAGACTGGACACTAGTTAACTGCTCTAAAGAAAAATATGTCTCTGGATGTCTTCCAGACAGCCTAAGTGACCACCTTCCCACATTCCTACAACGAAGGCACATAAATCCCTTAAACCCTATAATCTTTAGACAAGTTAGAGATGAAAGTAATCTAAACAGTGAGAATCTCAACCATATCCTAAAACACTGTAAATAGGACCCGCTACTAACGTTAAACTTAGACCAAGCAATTGAATACTTTAATAACACTTTCATCAATGTTCTCAACTCAATAGCACCCATTAGAAGAATCAAAGTAAAAACAAACTATGAACCATGGCTAAGTAGGGACACACGAGCCCTTCTAAAAGCCAGGGATAAATCATGGAAAACATGGAAAAGAGAAAAGACTAACTCATCCAAACAAAACTACCAAAAACTAAGAAACCAAGCAAAAAACAAACTTTACTTGATAAACCAAAGTACTTGCTCTATGTTCAAAATAAACACAATAAAACCCCCCAAAAGTTCTGGCATGCCATCAACTCACTTCTTAAACCAGGCAAAACATCCACACCAACTCCAACCACCAACAGCAACACTACAGATATTGCTTCCCAATTTAACCAGCACTTCACAAAAAACATCTTATCCCTCTCTACACAACTCTCCGATAACAACCAGCCCCATACCCCAAACCAACCCGCCAATAATACCCCAGCCTTCACCCTCTCACTTGTCCCTACCATTACAATCAAAAATCTTCTACTAAAACTTAAACCTACCACCCTTGCCGCAGACAACCTACCAACCAACTTCTTAAAAATAGTAGCTGATTCAATATCTTACCCTGTTTCCATCCTTATAAATCGATGAAGTTGGGAATCCTACATCCCACAATTATGGCAATTATCATGCATTCTCCCCCTTCATAAAGGTGGAAATTCCTATGATTTTTCCAACTATAGTCCCATAGCTATCCTATCTCCCCTTATCGAAAATTTTGGAAAGATGTATTCACTCTCAAGTGATGCAATTCTTAAACACTAAAAATCTCCTCTCTCCCATACAAAACGGTTTCAGCCAATACCACAGCACCACTTCTGCTCTCCTCTCTTTCACAAACACAATTAACCAATACAGAAATAACAACAACTTTGGCTCAGCAATATTCTTAGACCTATCTAAGGCATTTGACATGGTATCACACCCCTTACTTCTAGACTCTCTGACCTCCCTATCCTTTGCTCGTTCTACCATAGCATAGTTTAAAAGCTACCTAGCTGACAGTCTGTACAAAGGCAAAACAAACTATCGCCCTTACTCCCAACCACTGTAGGAGTCCCACAAGGTACAATACTGGGTCCACTACTTTTCACTATATTCAACAACAACCTCCACAGCTCCTCCCAACATATCACTCTAATACAATATGCAGATGACTCGACTCTCATCTGCACAGTGCCATCTCTAGCTACCCTGCAAAAACACACCTAGGAATCCTTTACCTCAGTAGAAAGTTGGATCACCCAGATCCAACTTATACTCAATCCAAACAAGACCAAGTTACTCATATTTGCTCCTAATAAAACTAAAACCACCCAATCCCATTTTACAATCACATCCAATAATGGCACTAACATCTCCCCTACTGACAACACTAAACTACTAGGAGTAACTATTGACAATAAATTGATATTTGACACCCATATATCACTAACAATCAAAAAGTCCATAAAAAAATGGGTACCTTATAGACATAAAAAATTCCTATCTGATCAAGTACGCATCACACTAGCACAAACTCACCTACTTTCTACACTCATGTATGCTGCACCTATCCTTACCAACCCTAGAAAATAGGATCTTGTACAACTAGAGTCCTGCTATAATAAAATTGCAAAATTTGCTAACAGCTGTACCTACAAAACCCATCATTGTCAGGCACTAAAAGAACTCAAATGGTTAGAACTCCCCCAACTAATTAACTATCAATAACTGATACTAGCCTACAATATAGTAAGACATCCAGACAAAACCCCATCCCTAAACAAACTCCTAACCCAGTATACATCAAATGCCCCCCTCTGCTCCTCAGAAAAATCTCACCTCTGCATCTCTAAAGCTCTTTTCTCCCACAACATTGCCAGAAACTGGAACAACCTCCCCACCTCTCTAACCTCAGCTCCCTCAACTGTACAGTTCAAAAATTCTCTCAAGACACACCTATTAAACTCCTGGTTATGCCCATGCATCATATAAGACACTGTCCTGTAACTGCATAAAAGAATTGTAGATGCAGCCCCCTGATTTTCTACTATAAACTCAGTAACTACCACTGCAGCAATGATTAATGCAGTCACCTATTGTTCTGCTAGAAACGCAGGTACTCCCACTACAAAATGTAATTTCCCTTTTTCGGGTTAACTCTTAACTCTTGTCTTCCTACTAGTGAAGACATCTTTTACCTGTATCTGCTTGTTTTCTGTTACACACACAGAAACCTGTTTATCATAAATGTAAGCTGATATAAAAACATGTGCATTTTAAATGTAAGCAATTGTTGAGATGTACTGCAAAATAAGGTGTACATAAATATGTTTATTATTAATCTTAAATAATGTAGAGCATTATCTACAATGTACTTTTATCTACTTCTGCATAAGAATTTGGAGCTTTTCTCCCCCCAGCCTCTGCTGTAAATGGAAACACGTCCAGTCGGACTATCCCGGTTAACAAATGTAAAATAAATAAAAATAAAATAAATAAATATGGTAGGGGTGAGGGAGAGTTCAATTAGCAGCTAATATAGCCTTGTAGTTTTCACAACATTCTTAGTCACTGCAGTGGTCTTCCCCTTACATGTATTATTACACTACACTACACAATGGCCTTATATTGTACACTGGTATGTTTATAAATTATTATATGCGTGACCTGTGTCTTACATACAGGCGTGACAGGCTGCAGGTGTTAATGCAACATATGTTGAGAGTTGCTGTCATACACTTTGGGTGAGGTTCTAGAATGACAGGTTTGTTTCCATAAACATTCTCTGACTGTGTACACGTTTGAATATCAGTTATATGTCATTGACAGCTGCCTACAATTCTTGGAACATCACACTGGGTTTTCAGGGGAACAGGGTACCAAGTTGGTGATATGGGCCATTTATCTGGACATGCTGGACAGATTAGAACAGTTGTCGGGTATGATTATGCATACAACTTACATTGTGAACATTCTAGCAAATTCTGTACTGTTGTTGGGTGTAAGTATGCATACAGCTTTCTATCTGAACATTGTATCAAAATCTGTACAGTTGTGGGGTATGATTATGCATACAACTTAGTAGCACTCCCAGGATTCAAACCCCGGCTGTGTGTGACAAAATATAACAGCTAACATCACAGTACACTGTGATATCAGGGAATTGATGTAAAACTTTCAACTGTTTTCTAAGTCTCCCTAACTTGTACAATATAACTGACCTCTTAGCACTTCCAACATTGTTATGCAGGACTTCATAGGATCATAGGATCATAGGAAGTTACTAGGCTATTGGCCCCAAGGCCCTTATAAGCCTAGCCAAGAGTTTTGCCCATGCATAGACAAATCAACACCCGATGCCCATGTCCAGCAGGGACACAGATGGAATCCAAGGGATGTATTTTCTATTTCCCATCCAGTTATCCAGATTGTACTTAAAAAGGAGTAAAGAGGCACTCCGCTTGACGGGGAGAGGGAGTCTATTCCATAGATGGGGGAGTCTCTGGGACACAAATCTGTCCCGTCAGCAAGTCCTATTGATGTCACAGACCAGGTTGAGGCTGTGTGTGCGGGTTACTCGAATGGAGCTTGACTTGCGGAAATGCAGCAGTCCCAATAAGGCAGGATCCGAGATTGCCTTGTATGCTAGACAGAGGTCACCTCTGAGGAGTCTGTATGAAACAGAGTAGAGGGATAGGGCTTTTAGCCTATCTGTGTATGGTAGATTTTTGAGGCCCTGGATTCTCCTGCTGAGGAACCTCTGTCGTCTCTCCAGCTGCTGCATGTGCTTTGTGAGGTACATGCCGAATGGGGTGTTGTACTCAATAATGGGCCTTATAAGAGAAGAATACAGGGATGTTATGACCTCCTTGTCCCTGGATGAGATACCCTTACTTATGAGGTGGGCCATGTAGATAGCTTTCCATACAATGGAAGCAACATGGTGGTCAAACGTCAGGCCACTATCAATTTGGGTGCCCAAATCCCTTATGGCTGACTGTGTGCTTAGATAATTGTTATTAATGTGATAATTTGTGGTGACATCTCTCTCCCCAAAGGGGATGATGATGCATTTTTTTGTATTCAGCTTATGCCTATTTTATCTGCATATCATGGTGTGGGTGACACTGCTTAAGATACAACATTACTATTTATATTATGGAACAGATCACCAACATATGACAGAAGAGTAAACAGAAGCACTCCAGGGGTTATACCTTTATTCACTGACTATTACACATTTATTTCTACTGGTACAAAATTTTCTAAGGCTCTTATATTTATTTGTTATGACACTACATGCGGACTGATTACTAACCTGCCTACTGATGCAGCCATTGCAGCCTAGCATCATGGGCTTACTGGTACGCAGCCCACTCATCTGCAGCTGTCAGAGAAAAGCAGTGATATTTAGCCATACCTATCCATAGTATACACATGCTAGGCAATTATTTACCACTTAGTAGAATGAGTACTTACTCAGTCCTGGGGCATTGGGCATCTGCAGAGACTCCTGGATTCACTGTTCCAGTACACCCCCCCTCCGCCACTTCAGGTCAGCATGGTGATGCCTGACCTGCTCACCAGTCTGGGCGATACCTGTGGCACTGGTGAGGTCATGGGTGAGACTGTCCCAGGCCTCTGTTTTATACTGCGAGCCCTGGTACTGGCCCCGCAGTAGTCTCTGATAATGGAGTTTTACCAGGAGCCATACCATGATTTATGACTCCTGGATGCCCCAGCGCTGCACTTTAAATCAAGTGCCTTCACCCACACCAGCCATTCTGCCTGCAGTAGTAAGTTGCAACCAGTTATGAGTAGTATTCTCACCTGTGGAGTTTAAATACAGCCATTTTCCCACACTTCCCCATGATTGGCCAGTTTTGAATAGGCTAAGCTACGGGCAGACCTGTTTACATGAGGTTGGCACTGCTTAAAGAGGTATACCACTAGGCAGATTGAAATGGCTCACCTACACATTGCTTACACTTACTAACTTGAGCTGTGCTGCAGTTAGCATTGCTTAATAGTTAATTAGCACTATATTTGCCATTTGCCAATGAGTTATTTTTCATTACAGGTTATATATGTGTTTGATATCCGTGATTCATTTGTACATACACTGTATGGGGTCCTGGGAACTTCAACACTTTATTGCAATAACACCTCACATCTGGCCTTACTGCAGTACTCCAGTTCACATATTTATGTTATGTAGCAGGTTATACCACTTCACACTGTACATAGATTCAGTTCACATGTTTGGTTTGATTTTCCTGTGGTGAGAATTAGTTTGCTGATACCTCATATATGGCTATTGCTATGATGGCTTAGTGGTTAACTACTGTGACTATAATGTACAGGGTCCTGAGTTTGAGTCTTGCAGAAGCAGTTCATTTTGTTGTTGGGCAGAACATGGGCAGTTGGATCCAGAGTGATTAAGGCACTTTAAAGCAGTTGTAAGCGTGTAAGCACTGCTAACCTCCAGTTGCAGTTTCTTACACTCAGTTAGCTTCTCCTTTGCTTAATCTGTGTATGCAATGCTTACCCCCATGCAAACACACTTAGACATGCTTACTATTGCTTATTTGTGCTTAAACCTGCTTATAATGCCTTATTCATTATGACACTGACACTTCACCTATGCATTTCATGCAGTACTCCAGTTCACATTTAAATGTTATTATGTAGGTTATACGGCAAAAAGATGTAAATATATGATCATATACAGTTTTCACATGGAAAATGATATGTGCGGCAGTGGGACTTGAACCAGAAAAAAAAAAAAAATATATATATATATATATATATATATATATATATATATATATATTCCTTGTTATCCTCTTCAGTCTTTGCTGTACTCGGGGTTTTAAAAAAATAAATACAAGAGTTTCTTCATTTTATTTCAATGTACTGTTGCTGTTGAACACATGAAGAATGTTGGTGGGGATATGTGGACATCTATGAGTGGTTTTGCTCATTTATTTATGCATTCTTCTGTTCTACTTTGTAGGGGCATGTTTATTCTGAGGGCTCTGCTCTCAGACACACCCCCTGCACTCATCCACGCTCCATGTAGCATTAGGAGTTCAGGCAGAGTGCCTTCATTAATATGCATGGCGCGCTGCCGTCCTCCTCTTAAAATCCGGGGGAATGTCCTATTACAAGTTTGACATTACCCAATATTTAACACCCTACACCATCTTCTCAATGTTTAATACAAGACTTTACTCTACTAATGCATTAATATTTACATCTGAGCTACATTAGATACATCTTTCTATATTATCCTCATATTTCTTAAATATTTCTGTTATAGTTAATAATAGTTACAGTTACACATTTACCCATTTGTCTCCTTGATTACCTATCATACTGCATTACCCTGTTTCTGACTCTCAAATAAGCATCTTCTCTTATCACTAATACAGTCTGTTCCCCTTCATCTTTCTTTTGAACTTGCCTTTTGTTTTCCACTTCTCTATATACACTGCAACACCTATATGCATAAATTAAAAATATGAACAAATGAACTGCAAATTTTACTGTTTTTGCATAATTTTGCTGCAACTTACGTATATTTTTTGTTACTAAGAATTCTCTTATTATTCTATTATTTTTAAACTTTTATTGTTATCAAACTCAATAAACCTATGCTGTTTTTGCATTATTTACTATAACTTATTTTTGCTAATGTTAGTCCAATTGTTTTATTTTCTTTTTCTTCATATTTTACTTATTTTACAACATGTCACCTCTGTTTTAAGTTACATAAGTGTGCTCTTACCATTGTCTTATGAGAAAAAGTCCAGCTATAAAACTTCTCAGATTGTGTCTATGAGATAAAACCTTTGTAACTTTATTATAGTCATGATGCTCCATTCCCTCCATGTTTGTGAAAGCTTTTATTGGTTTTCTGGCCTGCTCAGGTAGCCCAGTCCCACCTGGTGAGTGTACCACTCAAAGGCAACAAGATATGCCTCCTAGGTCCATCTCTCTGGTTAGATTATTCAGAAGAGAAACTGTCCTTGCATAGCCATCACTTTAGCGAGTACCACCATCCTGACTTCTTTATGTTGTGATAATTACAGTCTTAGGACTTTGGTATAAAAAGTGTGCCAGAGATGCCTGCTGCAATCACCAATGTAGACAATTAAAAGGCAACAGATATACCCATCTTAGAAAACAGCATTGTTTGTTATACAAAAGGACATATTTCAAACAAAAGTGTTAGGACTAACAACAAATTCACAGCTACATACTGTTGGGTTACAGTCTTCTTCAGTAAATGTCTCTCTTTCTGTCAATAGTTCAGAACCCATTTCACAGGGGAAAAAAATTCCAACTTCTTACTGGTGTCTTCTTCCGTCTCTCTCTCTCTCTCTCTGCTGTTCCAGACCCACTGCTCTGAACTTCAAATCTCCCATCACAAAAGGCAAACAAACTCTGTGCAGGCTTTCCTCCTTTTATACTGCTTTAATTGTGTCTTCAAAGAAAACGTCCTGTTACTAACATACCAAAATCTCTGTCTCTTGTCTTAAAGAAACATGTTTACCTGAGGTAAAGAAACACTCCAGGATTCAATAATGCCTAAACTAAGTGTACACCATTCTGAGTGAGCTGACAACACAGGCATAACTCACACCTTCTTCCTCCTAATTTTAATTTTCCTACTGATTTTCTTGCAGTTTTAAATACTGTCAGGGATTCATAAAGGTTACCACAAAGTGTAGACTACATGTACACTTACTGTAATGTTTCTGAGTGACTAGAAAACACAAAAAAAAGTGGTTGGAATGTTCTTGAAGCAAAAACTGAGGGTGATGCTACTCAATGCTAGACGTCTAAATCTCAAAATGCACTCACTCGAGGCACTCCTTAAAATGGAGAACATCGATATCTGTGCAGTGACTGAGACCTGGCTCAAGGCTCCAGAGAGCACCCCTGCACTACCAGGCTATAACTCATACCACACTTTTCGGCCATGTAACCTGGACCGGAACACCAAAGGCGGAGGTATGTCCATATTCATTAAGGATATCCACACCTCCAGGCTAGTTGCTCAGTATAATGCAGCCGAGGTTATCCAAGTGCAACTAACTCTGGGCAAAAATGCAACCCAAATTGTAGCTTGCTACAGATCACCCACCATGCCCCAGGATTCCCACTCCTCTTTTCTTGATGTACTGGAAAATATTAGGGTTCAACCAAACACCCTAATAATGGGCGATTTCAACTACCCCACCATTAACTGGGAAAACTACTTATGTACCAACTCCTTCACTCAACGCTTTCTGGAATTCATAAACTCCAATGCCCTGGATCAACTTATCCACACCCCCACCAGGGGCAACAATATCCTAGATCTAGTCATTACCAATATGAGTGACCGGTGTTCCACACCTGAAGTCAACACCTCATTGGTCCAATCTAACAATAAGCTAATTACCCTAGATATCCACATCCTGCCTCCACCCCCCCCATTAAGGAAACCATGGTAAAAAATTTCTCCAAAGCCAACTTCATGCTTCTTAAGACAGAAGTGGTGAACTTCATGACACCCATGCAGATGGACAATACAGTTACGACTACTGAATCCTACACAATTGCACTTTATAAACACTTACATGAGTGCATGGATCGTGCTATCCCAAACAGAACCAAGACGCTATCCTCCAAAAAAAGGAAGCCAATCTGGTGGTCCCCTGCCATAAACAAACTGTACAACAAAAGGAAGAAACTCTTGCAAAAGAGAGTAAAATCCCACGAGTGGAGGAGCTCCCTGGTTAGCCTCAGTACGAAGCTGCGATCCCTGATAAAATCCTCCAAAGCTAGTTATGAAAACAAAATCACCACTGATTCTAAAGACAACCACAAAGCATTCTATAGCTATGTCAAGAATCTCAATGGCAACACTCAGATCTGCTCCGAGTTACAGCACAATGGCACTAAATATACAGACCCAACTGATATTGCCAACATCCTGGCAGATAGGATCAGTGATAACATTACCCCCCTCTCACACCCTAAAGAAGTCATCTCTATACTGGAAGAATGCAAAGTTCCTGTAATCACGGCTGCACAGGTAAAAACCACACTCTCCAAAACCAGGAACACAGCATCCATGGGACCAGACAACATCCCAGGCTGCGTTCTACACGAACTACAGAACGAACTGGCACCCCACCTAAGTACCATGTTCAATCATAGCCTCACCTCAGGCTTTGTGCCTGCTGAATGGTTCACAGAAACGGTTATCCCACTCCACAAGTGGGGAGCCACCATGGACTCCGGGAACTACCACCACATTAGCCTGATGAGCCTGATCTGCAAGGCCATGGAACGTATCATCATGGAACTTATAAACAAAGACATTGGTAATCTCCAAACTCTGGATCCCACCCAGTTCGGGTTTGTAAAAGGCAGACCATGTCTCCTAAACCTGATAGACTTCTTTGAAGCAGTCACCAAAGTCGTAGAAAGGGTAAGGTGGTTCACACAGCCTATCTAGATCTTGCCAAGGCTTTCAACACCACCCCCCACTCTGGAATTATAGATAAACTCACTAAACTAGGTATAAATCCCTATGTCACAAGATGGGTTGCCAATTGGCTTACTGACAGAACCCACACTGTGAAAGTAAAAGTAGCAGACTACAAATCCGACCTCAGACCAGTGACAAGTGGAGTACAACAGGGTTCAGTCCTGGGTCCTCTCCTGTTTGGTATCTACTTCTCTGAAGTACAGGCTAACATAGAAGGTCTTTGGCTAACGAAGTTCGCAGATGACTGCAAACTAGGAGCCATAATCGAAACTCCTAATGATGTGGATATCCTACAAAAGAGCCTCACTAAGACAGATGCCTGGTGTCAAAGCCATGGCCTCAAGCTCAATGCCAAAAAGTGCATTGTCACCCCCTTTGGTAAAAACTCTGTACCCATGAACTACAACATAGGCGGTAGTATACTTAACACCGAAAGTGTGATAAGAGACCTTAGGACACAGGTGGACAGTAGTCTCTCCTTTGATAATCACATTGCCACAGTAGTCAGGAAATCCTTCTGCGTGGCACACCTCATCACAAAAGGTTTCTCATCCAGAAAAAAAAGAGGTCATTGTTCCCCTCTACTCATCATTCATTAGACCCATTATAGAGTACAACGCCCCTTTTGGTATGCACCTCACAAGACATCTACAACAACTGGAAAGGCCGCAGAAATACCTCACAAAGAGGATTACCGGCCTCAAAGAAATGCCCTACGCCGACCGTCTCAAAAAACTCCAGCTTTACTTCGTCGCATATCGCCTACTTAGAGGTGATCTCTACCTAACATACAAAGCTATGTCAAACCCACAGCTGTTGGACACGCTCCACTTAAAGAATCCCAATCCCTCCGAGCTACACGCTCTAGGGACCTAAACCTTGTCATCACAATAAACAGAACATGCCGGAGGGATAGATTCCTGTCCCAGAGACTTCATTAGCACTCTTCAAGAAGAATCTTGATGATTGGATGGGAAATAGGAAATTCACCCCGGGGATCACCTGTGTGACTCTGCTCGATAGTAGCACAGAAAAATAATTTTCTTGGGTGGCAAAAGCCAGGGTACCTTTTTGGCTGGGCTTGTACAGGCCCCAGGGCCGATAGCCTAGTACCTACCTATGAACCTATGAACATGTTGTGTACACTTAGTGTACATTTAGTAGGCGTTATTGAATCTGGGACACACTATAAATGTTCTGTATGTACTATTTGCATAATATTTATATATTTTTGGTTCATCTGTACTTCACAATTTGGAAAATCCATCCATTTTATAGACACACACACACAATATATATATATATATATATATATATATATATATATATATATATATATATATATACATACATACATACACATGTCTATATGTGTGTGTGGGTTCCATGTGTTTCATCTTACATTCACTAAATCAAACATTTTGTTAAGTGGGTTGCACAGGGTCACTATATAGTGGAATGTCAGATTCTGCCCTTTCCCCATTGTCTTGTGATCTCAGAGTTGGTATATAATTAGCCACCCTGTAAAAAAACAAGTGTTTTTTTTTCTTTGTTTTAGCTTTGCATGTGCTGAGGTTCATTCTCTGCACATGTGTACCTGCTTGTTGATGAATTTAATTCCTACCAATGTAGTTGGTCAGTGACTTAGTCACATACACAGATATACACACACACACACACACACACACTATATATATATATATATATATATATATATATATATAGAGAGAGAGAGAGAGAGATACATATATCATTACATAAACTGACCATAAATGACCCTGTCTGTTACATTGATTTGCTTCTGCTGTTTCAGTCTTTCCTATGGTACTTACATTTACTGTTTGCTTTACTAATGACATCCATCTGCAACCCCTTTATCCCATTTTTACACATATGGTCTGGGTGTCACTTTAACAGTGACATTCATCTAGAGCCAAGGTTCAGACCGCTGGGTGGCTAACCCTACTGCAGCTCTTATTCAGTACCACACACTCACACCCCAGCTATTCCATGACTTTGGTATACGGAGCACCCAGAGGAAACACACTCGACCACAAGGAGGGCATGTAAACTCCACACAGAAGGCACCCCAACCGAGAATCGAACAAAAGAACCTCTTGCTGTGAGGCAACAATGCTGTCTGCTAAGCCACTGTGCTGTCCAAAGTAATGCATTACTCATCAGTTACCTGTCTTTGTCTCCAGTGATTACTAACAATTTTGTCATAGTTTTGTAACATTTGCCAAGGTTGATTGACTTCACATATAGTTATATTAAGTGAGAACTTGCCTAGGTTTGCCATTTTTTTTTTGAGCTTGGACTGTGATAAACAGTCCAGCTGTAGAAATGGACTGAATACTATACCATAACCCTTGACACATTTGCTGCCATTCTAATCTTCTAGCACCTTTGCATGTATTGTCATCGAAAATGTGATTTTGTGTCTTATTTGGCTTACTAGTTTATCAGAATTTAGATATATGCATGCTCAATAGGCCTAACCCTGTTACTGTTGTTGGCAGTGTTCCTGCATCATTAGTAAATGGAATTATTGCAGCATTTTCTTATACCTTTATCATCACTGGGTACTTCCATTGTAGTCTTTCTAAAGTAGAACATTTCTGACTAAAACACTAAAAATTAATGTCATTATGAAGCAATAAATATGAAAAATATATTTCTGAGATGCCAGCAGTGAACAAACTACCTTACAAAGTCACTGAGCACTGTAGCTTCAGAAATACATTAAATCACATGATACTGCATTATAGTATCTATACTGTTGCTTTTCACAAATATTCCTGTGGCTCACTTGTATCAGATAGTTTGAAAATGGAATGT
The DNA here is from genome assembly GCF_019279795.1 of Protopterus annectens. NCBI lineage: Eukaryota > Metazoa > Chordata > Ceratodontiformes > Protopteridae > Protopterus > Protopterus annectens. Next base: position 1,821,392,274 of record NC_056737.1, on the reverse strand, counting down.
TTTAAATCTTTGAAGGTATCACAAAAATTACTTTGGATATACTGAAAAGGAGTTAATAAGAAGCATTCCACTGTGTGTAGATATCAAGTGCTGTGCAGATACAGAACACATCCCATTTTAAACTGTCATCTTAGTAATTCAGCTTTTATTGTATGTCCTCTAGATTTCTAGCATTTTGGATGAAGAAATGTGTTACTGTATTATAATAGACAACTTTCCTCTATGTTTCATATATCTAGCAGTGGGTTAGTCATTAATGATAGGGTTTTTGTCAACCTTAATGGTGTGTGCATTATCAAAATTTAGTTATGCATTATTTGTTGAAAGAGGACAGACACATGAAAGCTCCAAGATATAGCTGAGAAAGAATAAGCAGACATTATAAATGCTCTCTTAAAATACACCAGAGATTGTGAGTAATAAAGAATGAATATGCGGTGTCTCTAAATCAGTTCATTCAGCATTCAGCATGCTACACAGAACTTAGTCTTTCATATCTCATAATGATAGTAGAAGCAACAAAAAGAAATATCTTGTGCACTCTCTAGAACTTCTTTGAGAATGTCTTTGCTTTATTAATCATTTGCAACTGGGTTTCAGGCAAGTATAATAAAAACACACAGAATTTTAAAGCATCACTTAAAAATGAATTTGCACATATATGGGCTAATCCAAATTACATCAGCAACTCCTTTTTTTAGACTTTTCAAAATGCATAAAGAATAACTTCAACATTACAAAAATATAGTTTTGGATAATGGTTTTCCATGCTATTTGAAGAAATTAGTTACCAAAATTAACAACAAAAAGGCTAAATCATTCACATACATTTATTCATCCATTCTTTTTTCTTTCTCCAGTAACCTGTGTAATTACTGCTTAAGAAGGAGCTGGAGCCTATCCCAACATTCACTGTGTATGAACGGCTGTGAATTAACCCTCAGCAGGCCACGAGCCTATTACAGGACTCATGGACAATGACTTGCGTATTGTATACACACCTACGAACAATTTCATGAAATTATTAACAAATCTCATAGGTGAGGAAGATCTCTTTAAAGTCTCCTGGCAGAGCATTACATTACGGTAACACCGATAGTAGACTTAAAAGTATTTCCGATAGTGTGATTGCAACTGTAGTTTCCAGAACAGTACAGAGAGAAAATTCATATTTAATTAGAAAAAAAAAAAACAGCAGTAAAAGGTGGAGACCCTATTTCAGTCAATGTGCATCTTTACATTTCTGTTCTCTGTCTAGCTATATATTAGTTACTTTACATTCTGCCCAACAAGGCAAGCTCACATTAAATGTGTTCAGTCATTATTGGGCCACCTATCTGTCTGTGCCTATGTAATGTCTGATTGTGGTATGAAAATACAGATATTACAAGTAGTCTGTGCAGCAGCCACATGGTCAAATTCATGCAGTAATATTTTTCCTCAGAAAGTGCATTTTTAGAAAGACTGTATAAAGCAGTATGAACAATATTACAACCAATGCAGTGTTTTTGTTACTGCCAGAAAATGTAGCAAACTATAGCTCTTTCAGAACTGTGTATCTGATAAATTTTTATTTATTTATTTATTTTACATTTGTTGACCAGGCTAGTCCAACTGGATATATGTCCATTTTCAGTGGAGGCCCGGGGAGAAAAGCTCCAAACGAAGATACATTATGACAAAATGTATAAGGTTAAAATACAAAAACAGTGTTTGTAAGGTTACAATCAAGTTAACATAGCAGTCGATACAAACATTTTACAGTTTTACAAGACAAATATTTACAATAATATGGGACAAGATATTCTCATGAGGTAGATTAATCTTAAAGTTTACAATTTCCTGAGAACGGTAACATAAGAGTATTGATAATATGTTGATCAAGATATCCATATGAGGTGGAACATCACAAAAGCGGGTTCGATATTCTTCTAAAGTTTGCAGAAAGAGCATTAAATTGCAATTAGAGAGGAGTTAGGAGAAACTTAGTCGCTAGGTTACTACGTTAGTCAGGGTTAGTGCAAGGGCATAGCCAGTGTGTTCTAAGGTATATTTTGAGTTTTTGTTTGAAGTGGGGTAGGGAAGGAAGTGCTATAAGATCACTAGGTAGAAGATTCCAGTATTTCCCTGTTGTGTTAGCATAAAGAGAGTTTCCTGCCATGTTGTTAGACTTACTAATACTAAGTAGAGGTTTGTTAGCAGAGCGTAAGGTATTAAGATTTTTATACGGAGTAATGAGGTTTGAGAGTATAGGGGTGTTGTTGGGCTGGTTGAGGATCTTATGAACAATGGTTAGTTGGTTAAAATAAAGCTGATTTTGCAGTTCAAGCCATCCTAGTTGTTTTAGATTCTGGCAGTGATGAGTTCTAAAGCGATTACCAGTAGCAAATCTGGCAATGTTGATGAAAGATGAAGTGAGTTTAAGAAGATTCTTCTTGGATAGGTTGGTGTAAATTGGTGAGGCATAGAGGAGTGTTGAGATTAGATGAGAGTTGGCAATAGTAGTTCTGGCTGTTGGAGTGAGAAAATATTTGATCCTGTATAGGGAGCCCATTTTTCTGTTGACTGTTTTTATGGTGTTATTAATATGGTTATCAAAGCTGAGGTGACTGTCTATGGTTATTCCTAGGAGCTTGGTGGTAGAATCAGGGGATATGAGGGTGCCATTGTTATAAATGACAGAGAAATCTAAAGGCATGGATTTACGGGTGGGTGTAAAGAGAAGGAGCTTTGTTTTTTTGGGATTCAAGAGGAGGCAACATTTTGTGAACCAAGTCTCAACTATGTTAAATATTTTCTGAGTTAGGGATTTTAGTTCAGATGAAGATTCAGCTGCACAGATTAAAGTTGAATCATCTGCATATTATATGCATGTTGCCTGAGGAATAGCTAGGTAGAGATCATTGATAAATATTGAGAATAAGAGAGGGCATAGAATGGAGCCCTGAGGGTCACCCAGTGAGACTGAAAGGTGGGATGATAGTTTATTCTCCCAGAGCACAGCCTGTTGCCTATTGCTGAGGTAAGAAGTAAACCATTGTACAGCCAAAGTATCAAGAGAGAGTGATTTCAGAATATTTATAAGTAGAGAGTGGTTTACCATATCAAATGCTTTTGAGAGATCAATAAATAGAGAGGAGGAGAGAATATTGTTATTACGGTTTTTGTTTATGGTATCAGTAAAAGATAAGAGGGCAGTAGTAGTTGGTGAATACATTTTTCCATTATTTTTGCTAAGGGGGATAGTAGGGCTATAGGTCGATAATTAGAGTATTCATTTGAGTTGCCACCTTTGTGTAGGGGGATAATATGTGAGATTTTCCAGATGTTAGGGATGCTTCCCTCGTTAGTAGTTCTATTAATCAGGATGGATATTGGGTAGGCTACTTCTTCAGCTGCTTTTTGCAGGTATTCGGCTGGGATCTGGTCAGCAGAAGGAGTACAAGGCTTAAGTTTTAGAATGAGTTTATAGATATAATTTGTAGAGGTGGGTTAAAATTGGAAGGTAGGAAGAGAGCTCGGAGAAGATTTAAGAAGACTGGCTCTATCAGGAGCTAGTTGACTGGCTAGAGATTGGATAGCCTCTGTGAAGAAGGAATTGAAAGCACTGGCAGTTTGGATAGGAGTCTCATGTGTTGCACCTGTTGGGGTTGGTGTTCTGGAGTCACCTGGATAGAGGAGTCTATTGATACTTGATTCTTGAGGATTGTTTTGGTTTGTTTGCTGCATTTTACAGTAGAAGTTTTTTTTGTCTGAGATAATATCTTTTTTTGTCATGTTTCTCATATGTCTAAAGCTTTGTTGATCAGATGTACTTTTGGTAGTTCGCCACTTGGACCAGGCTTTATTTCTGAGGAGGATTTTTTTCTTGGTTTCATTTGTAAGCCAGGGGGCAGGTTTGGACCTAGTTCTGATAGTACGTTTAGGAGAGTGGTGGTCTAGAATTTCTAAGAACTTGGAGTTGAAATAATTGACAGTCTGCTCAAGTGGGAGGGTTTTTAATTAAGACCAATCACAGGCACTGAGTTCACTCTGAAAAAGGTGTTGGTTAAATTGCTTGTTGGACCGTATAGTCCTATATGAGGTTAGGTGAGAGGTATTAAACTTTTGCCTGATTATATAAGTCAAGGAATGGTCACTTACATCATCAGGGAGGATACCAACTGTATAATTTTGGTGGTAGTTATTAATAAGGATCCAATCCAAAGTGCTCTCTTTTTTGTTTGGTTTGTTTATTCTTGTTGGGGAGGTAATGGTCTGAGAGAAGCCCTGAAGGTTAATGTGAGAGGTAGGATGATCAGTATTTATGTTCTTCCAATCTATGTTAAAGTCTCCTAGGATAATTGTTTCTTGTGGGAAGGATGTCGAGATCCAGCTCAGAATATCTCCCAGAATGCTGATATTGTTTCTGGGAGGTAGATAGATACAAAAGATATATAAGGATTTACTAGATGCTTCTTGAAATGACAACAAACAAGATTTAATAAATGGCAGACATGAAAGAATTAGATTTTCTCAGCAAAATAAATAATTCTAATTCAGTGAGGAAAAAATAACTTTTACTTACAACTTGATTGGATTAAAGAGACTGAATTCTGCATAGACCTCCATTTATTTAACCACATCATTGGCAAAATGAGTTTTAGGAAAATTGTTCCAGGAACTTGGAATCACCTTCTCTCTGATATGAGAAATGAGACAGTTTACTCCAGTTCCAGGCATAATATTGTATAGTATCTTAAAGAGATGTATTATTGTGTTCATTTCATAGACAAAGGTTAATAAATATCAGCATCTTTTTATATTGGTAATTTTATGTCATTCTTATATTTGATATAATATGTAAAGTTGCTATTTATTTCTCAGTATGATGTTTTCATATTTCTCTGAACTGACTGTTATCTACATTCGATTTTGTTGATATTTAACTTTTCGTATATTGTTATTGGCTGCCATTTTATTGCCACTTGGCCCAGGTCATTTATTTATTTGTTTATTTATTGACATTTGATTACAGGGAAATCCCAAATGGGTAGAAGCCCATTTCAGCGGAGGCCCAGGGAGAAAGGCTCTAAACTATTACAAAAAAGTTTAAGAACAATAATTGTACAATCTTCAAGAATAAAACAAAAACATATGCAGTTTATATAATTGCAACAAATTAGACATAATATAAAAACATTTTTTAAGAAACAATACAAGGCATATGACAATCATTTAATATTTAGAGAAATTTTAGACAGTTTGTAGATAAATTAAAGGTAAGTTAATCTAATACAAATAGGAATTTCAATATGAAGTGAGGGAAAATAGGCTTATGGTGTACTTGGAGAGAAAGTCAAGGAAGAGAATTAGACAGCAGTAAGAAAGTTAAGTGAATAAGGGAGCGTAAGAAGCTATAAGGATTGAAAAGGCACTTGTTCACATTTAGGGATATAGTTTATCCTGGTTTGAGCAAGAAAAGAGTCAGATTTGAGCTAGCAAGTCTTTCACAGTGGTTTTGAAAGATGGGAGGAAGGGTATAGACTTGATGGATACAGGTAAGGAGTTCCAGGCCTTAGCAACCTTGTACAAGTACAGACAATGGCCAACATATTTGCTATTTTTGTAGACAGGCAGGAGTTTTTGGTCACTGGCTCACAATGACCAACTGGGAACATAGTTGTGTAGAACGTTTTTAATGGTAGATGACCAGATGGATGCTGGATAATTTAATAGGTGGTAAAATGTTCTGTATAAGTCAGTTGATGTGGGAGTTCTAACCAATTTAGGCTTTTCAGTGCTATACAGTAGTGGGTTCTGAAAGGGGTACATGCTGCAAATTTAGCAATTTTTTTATAGCGTTGTTCAAGTGTAGGGAGGAGATAAGTAATGGCAAGTGCAATTTTAGTTGCATTGGTGAGAAAGTTCAAGGCTCTATAAAGCATCCCTAGCTTTTGATGAGTCTTTCTTTTGCAATTTTGTATATGCAGATCAAATGTAAGATTATCACCCACTGTCACCCCTAATAGTTTGCTATGAGAAGTGACGTAATGGTTGTATTATCAAGAGAGAGGCCTTCAAATGTTATTTTTTCACGAGAGAGGGATTTTGTGAAAAAAGTAGTAATTTGTTCTTTTTTGGGTTGAGCATGAGTTGTTAGTTATGAAGTCATGTTTCATTGGCTGTTAAAGCTTCCTGAGTAAATTTTTGGAGGTGTGCCATGTTGTCAGATATGCAAATGAGAGTGGAATTATCTGCAAAATGTATTAGGGTGGCCTGTTGTATGGAAGTATAGAGGGTGTTGGTGAAAATGTTAAAGAGGAGGGGACCAAGGATAGAGCTTTGTGGTACACTGGTGGTGACTGGGAGGTAAGGAGAGTACGTGGAATGCCATTTTACTTACTGATACCTACTGGGCAGGTAACTTTTGAACCGCAGAAGGGTGGACTGAGAGAAACCTAGTGAGGACATTTGAAGTAGACATTTGCTGTGACAAACTGTGTCAAAGGCTTTAGATAAGTCTGGACATAAGGAAGGGACTAGTATCTCTAGCTTTATTGAACATATCTAAATAGGTTAGAATGACAGTGCTCATACTATGGGAAGGATGGAAGCCATGTTGTGCAGGGGATAGGAGTTCTTCCTGCAGGTGACAGTCTAGCAATTGCTTTTGAATACATTTTTCAAGTATTTTTGTGAGGGGAGATAAGATTGCTATAGGTCTGAAGTTATTAATGTCTGTTGTATTTCTTCTGTTGTGTAGAGGAATAATGTGTGACTTTCTCCAGAAAGAGAGAACATGCTACTCCTGGATTGACCTATTTATAAGAATTGAGACAGGACAGACAATGCTATTGGCTAGTATTTTTAGGTACTCACTTGGAAGATCATCAGCTGCACTGTTTAAGTTTAAGAGTAGTTTTATATAGGATGGGGCACAGCTTTGAAAGTGAAAGAGGATGTGGTGATATGTGACTGTTGGGCAGGCTTAGGATTAGATGTTGAGGAATCCTTGGTTAGAGATGCTGTATTATCTATTATAAAAGCGTTGAACTGTATTGAAATTTTGAGTGGTATCCTATCGGGAGAGGGTTTGGGGTTTAATTTTTGGCTGGGATGTAGATTTCTTTAATGGATGTCCAAAATTTTTCAGGGTTGTGTTTACTATTATTTTGAAAGTTATTATAGTATAGTTTTTGTCTTCATTTATCTGCCTTTTAGTATGATTGCAAAGCGTACTGAAGATTTCAAGATATTGAGGGGTTTTATATTTTTGCCATTCTTTCCATGCTTTTTTTGCTATCCTGCATTAGTTTTTACTGTTTTTGGAATTTCATTATTTGTTTTCAGTCTCTTCTTTTTAGGAGGTACAAGGCTATTTAGGATATTTAGAAAAGTTGAATGAATTCAATTACAGCATCGTCTAAGGGGAGGATTTTTAGGAAGTTCCAATTCATAGATGATAGTTTAGTAATGAACATTTCTGGGTTAAACTTGGAAAGGTTAAGTGGTGTTTTATAAATATGCTGCTTAACTGGATGTGTGAGATGTCTAGTTGTATAGATTGGGAGATGGTTACTGAGAGAGTCTGACATTGTACCTGTGGTGGAGTATTTGCTGGGGTATGATACTAGGATCCAGTCTAATAGAGAATTTGTTGTCTTGCTATAATGTGTGGGGCTTTTAATTAGTTGTGTGAAACCATATAAGTTCATGCTAGATGTAAGGGAGATACAGATTATGCCCAACCAAATGACATTCACATCACCTAGTAATATGTTTTCTTGTGGAAATGTTATGGATATCTAGTGTAGGGTATATTCCAGTATATTTGTATTGTCGCCAGAAAGGATATAAAGGACATTAATACATATTTGTTTATAATTGTTTATTTTGAGGGAACCAATAAAAACTCTGTTGAACTGAATGTTGGTTTTGGTTTGCTGTAAGGGAAGATGTGGTATGTATTGGGAAATATTAAAGCAATACCACCACCTTTCCTCTGTATACTGTCATTACGTATAATATTATAGCCAGGCGATATAACTTCAGAGTTGTTTATGCTGGGTTTACCAGTCAAAAAATCCTCCTGCACGAAGAAAAGTTGCACGGCAACTAAAGCAAAAGCATCCACACAGCCAAAATGAAGCCAGCAACCAAAATGGATCCGATAAAAAATCTTTAATGTTGAATAAACATCAAAAAATCTCAGACCGGTTTTGGCTGGCAAAAAAGCACAGCCTTCTTCAGTGACAAAAAACACAGAATCAATTAATGCAACTTAAATAGTGTTTAAGCATATCCCATTGGTTCAGTTAAAAATGCTCATTTAATCCAGGTGAAAAAAGAGCACCTAATTCAGTAATCCATTTCTTTTCCTTTGTATCTAACATTGAGTGCCGTCCTGTTTTATTAAATTTGATACCCTTAACCAAATCAATCACCATAAAAGAAAATTTAGCAGTGTGATGTTTTAAAGTGTGTTTGTACAATGCATTATTTATTTTCTTATTTTTAATATTGCTCATATGTTCAGATATCCATAGTCTTAAAGGACGAGATGTCTGACCAACATAGAAGGAGCCACAAATACATGTTGCCAAATAAATGAGCCAATCACTGCTACAATTTGCAAAGAATGAAATATCATAGACCTTTGAGCAATTCCTCTAGTAAATTCCTTAGATTTGACAATTTTGCCACAATTGCTACAATGACCACAGGGAAAACACCCCACCAAAGGTTCCCCAGTCATAGTTGTTTGTGAAAATTGTGCAATACTAGCATGATGTATATGTTTATAATGATTGAAACATGAGGCTAGATTCTTACCCTTGCGAAATGAGAATAAACATTTGTCCGGTAATACATCTGATAATTCCGGTAGACTTAACAAAATGTTCCAATTTCTCTGTACACTATTCATGAGTACATCTGAATTCCTGGCATATGTTGTTAAAAACCTGATTGGCTGTGTGGTCCTCTGATCCCTAAGTTTATAAGTTAACAGTTCCTGCCTAGATAAAGTATTGGCCCAATTGCTGGTCCGCAAAACATGTCCCATAGAATATCCCCTTACGCAAAATCTATTGATTAAATCACATCTATCTTCTTGGAAAGTATCCTCCTGAGAACATATACGCCTCAAACATATAAACTGTGATTTAGGTATGTTTTTGGCAATGTGTGGAGGATGAAAGCTGGATGCGTGAAGGACTGTGTTGTATTCAGGATATTTCCTGAAAACCTGTGTACTAAGAGTATCATCTGGTTGTCTTGTTATTAACACATCCAGAAAAGTTATTGTGTCAACATGATAATTGACAGTAAACTGTAAGCCCCATATGTTATCATTTAAATATGAGACAAATTCAGTTAAATAATCAACATCAGCCCTCCACACCATCCAGCAATCATCCAAATACCGCCTCCAGATATCAATTTCTGGAAGGTAAATATTATGGCTACTATTGTAGATTATATGTTCTTCTATATAAGCCATAAACAGGTCAGCATAAATAGGAGCAAATGATGCTCCCATAGCTCTTCCTTTGATTTGCCAAAAACAAATGTCTTGATAGAAAAAAACATTATTAGTAAGGACATGCTCTGCAAGACCAACAAGAAAGGAATTGAAATCTTGTTCATATAGATGGGCTATATTAAGCCAGTGAGATAACGCTTCCAGCCCAACCTGATGCGGAATATTCGTATACAGAGAACTAACATCAAGTGTACACATCAGCCAACCAGGTTCCAATTGTGCATCAGATATAATGTGTAAAAATTCAGTCGTGTCTTGCAAGCGAGAACGAACAAATGACAACGAAGGCTTAAGATGTCTAGTCAAAAACAAGGATAATGGTTCTGTAAGATAACCTCGACCAGAAACAATAGGTCTACCTGGGGGATGAACAGGATCCTTATGAATTTTGGGAAGAAAATAAATATATTGATTAATAGGATCCTGAATAGTAAGTTGTTGTAATGTAGAAGTGGTTATGAGGCCAGTATCTCTAGCACTAATAAGAAACTCATCAATCTATTTCTTGAACCTATGCGTAGGATTTAAACACATTTCAGCATAGTACCGTTTGTCAGAAAGTTGTCTCCTGGCCTCCTTGTCATAATCCGATCAGTTCATAACCACGACTGCCCCACCTTTGTCTGCTGAAATAATAACCAAATCCTTGTTTTGTTGTAATTCAACAATAGCCTGTTTTTCACTAGATGACAAATTATTGGGTTTAAAACGAATATCAGAACTGTCAAAATGTAGATCTTTGAGAATCATATTCTGAAACAAGTGTACAATGGGGTGCATCGGAGGAAGATATTTAGATTTATGATAAATAAATTTATTTTGATCATAAGATGCATCCCCATCTCTAAACTGTAATTTCAAATTAAGAATTCTGCAAAGTGACAAGACATCCTGGACCAAATGGTCCTCAGAAATAACAAACCCAGGGATAAAAGTTAAGCCTTTATTAAGAATAGCCACTTGTGATGAAGACAAAACACAATCAGACAAATTTAGAACATTTGAATTAACATTACTTATTTCTGTATTACCATTTCTAACAGACTCTGAATATTCTCGATTCTTTTTGTGTTTTCTGCCTCCACGTTTGTATTTCCCCCTAAAGGGACAAAGCCTTGGGCTCTTTTGGGGTTAGGTGAATCCGATGCTGGCTGTATATCACTATCTGTATATAATGAAGGATCATCAGTAGATGATCCATTTGTTATAGATTTGTTACATAATATGGATCTAGGTCTCTTTCTTCTTGGTGTTTTAACCAGATGAGGGTTAAACCGAACATGTTTGGAAGGAACACTGAAAGGGTTAGCTCCCTGATAATCATTTAGATCCCGCTTAAATTTTTTAATTTTTCTAGATTTTAACTGTTCTTCAAGGTTGGTGAGATCATTGGCCACCTTATTAAGATATTTCTTGAAGAATATTTCCCCCTCAAACTTTTGTACATCATTGCACAAGTCTGTTACAGTGTTAATTTCAGAATCAATAATTCTGTCATGATATTTATCCAAAGCTTCAACAAATGACATAGCAGCATGCTGTTGTATATTGGACCATCGGTTATTGAGCTCCACATCTGGATGCCCCACATGTGGTTGAATTCGAATTCTGAGACACCTTGGTGTAATTCCTTTTGCAATATAAGCTTTGAAATGTTTGGAATACCAAACACTAGATCTTAACAATTTTAAATGCTTATAAAGATTGTCAAAGGCCAAACTACATGATGGCTCAGATCCCAAGGGGTCTTTAGAAGAGTTGCTAATAGAACATGCACCAAGACCAAATGCACTCAAATCTGCTGTATCAGCAGAAAGCCCTGAAACCAAATTAAAAAGGTCCATTTTATCTGTTAATAGAGATGACAATAATGGCTTCACATAAAATTGCCACGTCAATATGAAGGGAACAATAATAGCTCTAAAGGGGTGGGACAAGTGTTTCTTAACATAACATAGTTTTGGTGTATGTTTCTATTTACTAACATATGGGTCATATTCTATTTATTTATGATAATATTCCATCCAGGGGATGGTAGTATATATCATCTTCTAAATTTTATTAACATGTTTGGTTTCAATATTTGTAAAGATTAAAGTTTTGCAACTTGTAGTGAGTGGTCAGGGTTGGCCCCCTGATTTTCTGAGTATGATCTAATTGAATTTTCATTATTATTTTTGGTGAAATCATTTGCAACCAATATATATATATATATATATATACATATATTTTTTGCATTATTGCCCAAGTCTTTTTGCAGTGTTATTATATACTTGTTATTTCTCATCTTATTTTATCTTAATTTACATGTCATTAAGCATATATTGTTTTTGACCATTGGTATTTGGCTACATTTGTCTTTGGGAATGTAGCAATATCAGACAGGTGATATTGGCCTGTCCTTTAGAGCTATTATTGTTCCCTTCATATTGACGTGGCAATTTTATGTGAAGCCATTATTGTCATCTCTATTAACAGATAAAATGGACCTTTTTAATTTGGTTTCAGGGCTTTCTGCTGATAGAGCTGCTGATAGAGCAGATTTGAGTGCATTTGGTCTTGGTGCATGTTCTATTAGCAACTCTTCTAATGACCCCTTGGGATCTGAGCCATCATGTAGTTTGGCCTTTGACAATCTTTATAAACATTTAAAATTGTTAAGATCTAGTGTTTGGCATTCCAAACTTTTCAAAGCTTATATTGCAAAAGGAATTACACCAAGGGGTCTCAGAATTCGAATTCAACCACATGTGGGGCATCCAGATGAGGAGCTCAATAACCAATGGTCCAATATACAACAGCATGCTAATATGCCATTTGTTGAAGCTTTGGATAAATATCATGACAGAATTATTGATTCTGAAATTAACACTGTAACAGACTTGTGCAATGATGTACAAAAGTTTGAGGGGGAAATATTCTTCAAGAAATATCTTAATAAGGTGGCCAATGATCTCACCAACCTTGAAGAACAGTTAAAATCTAGAAAAATTATAAAATTTAAGCGGGATCTAAATGATTATCAGGCAGCTAATCCTTTCAGTTTTCCTTCCAAACATGTTCGGTTTAACCCTCATCCGGTTAAAACACCAAGAAGAAAGAGACCTAGATCCATATTACGTAACAAATCTATAACAAATGGATCATCTACTGATGATCCTTCGCCATATACAGATAGTGATATACAGCCAGCATCGGATTCACCTAACCCCAAAAGAGCCCAAGGCTTTGTCCCTTTAGGGGGAAATACAAACGTGGAGGCAGAAAACACAAAAAGAATCGAGAATATTCAGAGTCTGTTAGAAATGGTAATACAGAAATAAATAATGTTAATTCAAATGTTCTAAATTTGTCTGATTGTGTTTTGTCTTCATCACAAGTGGCTATTCTTAATAAAGGCTTAACTTTTATACCTGGGTTTGTTATTTCTGAGGACCATTTGGTCCAGGATGTCTTGTCATTTTGTAGAATTCTTAATTTGAAATTACAGTTTGGAGATGGGGATGCATCTTATGATCAAAATAAATTTATTTATCATAAATCTAAATATCTTCCTCCGATGCACCCCATTGTACACTTGTTTCAGAATATGATTCTCAAAGATCTACATTTTGACAGTTCTGATATTCGTTTTAAACCCAATAATTTGTCATCTAGTGAAAAACAGGCTATTGTTGAATTACAACAAAACAAGGATTTGGTTATTATTTCAGCAGACAAAGGTGGGGCAGTCGTGGTTATGAACTGGTCGGATTATGACAAGGAGGCCAGGAGACAACTTTCTGACAAACGGTACTATGCTGAAATGTGTTTAAATCCTACGCATAGGTTCAAGAAACAGATTGATGAGTTTCTTATTAGTGCTAGAGATACTGGCCTCATAACCACTTCTACATTACAACAACTTACTATTCAGGATCCTATTAATCAATATATTTATTTTCTTCCCAAAATTCATAAGGATCCTGTTCATCCCCCAGGTAGACCTATTGTTTCTGGTCGAGGTTATCTTACAGAACTATTATCCTTGTTTTTGACTAGACATCTTAAGCCTTTGTTGTCATTTGTTCGTTCTCGCTTGCAAGACACGACTGAATTTTTACACATTATATCTGATGCACAATTGGAACCTGGTTGGCTGATGTGTACACTTGATGTTAGTTCTCTGTATACGAATATTCCGCATCAGGTTGGGCTGGAAGCGTTATCTCACTGGCTTAATATAGCCCATCTATATGAACAAGATTTCAATTCCTTTCTTGTTGGTCTTGCAGAGCATGTCCTTACTGATAATGTTTTTTTTTATCAAGACATTTGTTTTTGGCAAATCAAAGGAACAGCTATGGGAGCATCATTTGCTCCTATTTATGCTGACCTGTTTATGGCTTATATAGAAGAACATATAATCTACAATAGTAGCCATAATATTTACCTTCCAGAAATTGATATCTGGAGGAGGTAGTTGGATGATTGCTGGATGGTGTGGAGGGCTGATGTTGATTATTTAACTGAATTTGTCTCATATTTAAATGATAACATATGGGGCTTACAGTTTACTGTCAATTATCATGTTGACACAATAACTTTTCTGGATGTATTAATAACAAGACAACCAGATGATACTCTTAGTACATAGGTTTTCAGGAAATATCCTGAATACAACACAGTCCTTCACGCATCCAGCTTTCATCCTCCACACATTGCCAAAAACATACCTAAATCACAGTTTATACGTTTGAGGCATATATGTTCTCAGGAGGATACTTTCCAAGAAGATAGATGTGATTTAATCAATAGATTTTGCATAAGGGGATATTCTATGGGACATGTTTTGCGGGCCAGCAATTGGGCCAATACTTTATCTAGGCAGGAACTGTTAACTTATAAACTTAGGGATCAGAGGACCACACAGCCAATCAGGTTTTTAACAACATATGCCAGGAATTCAGATGTACTCATGAATAGTGTACAGAGAAATTGGAACATTTTGTTAAGTCTACCGGAATTATCAGATGTATTACCGGACAAATGTTTATTCTCATTTCGCAAGGGTAAGAATCTAGCCTCATGTTTCAATCATTATAAACATACACATCATGCTAGTATTGCACAATTTTCACAAACAACTATGACTGGGGAACCTTTGGTGGGGTGTTTTTCCTGTGGTCATTGTAGCAATTGTGGCAAAATTGTCAAATCTAAGGAATTTACTAGAGGAATTGCTCAAAGGTCTATGATATTTAATTCTTTGCAAATTGTAGCAGTGAATGGCTCATTTATTTGGCAACATGTATTTGTGGCTCCTTCTATGTTGGTCAGACATCTCGTCCTTTAAGACTATGGATATCTGAACATATGAGCAATATTAAAAATAAGAAAATAAATAATGCATTGTACAAACACACTTTAAAACATCACACTGCTAAATTTTCTTTTATGGTGATTGATTTGGTTAAGGGTATCAAATTTAATAAAACAGGATGGCACTCAATGTTAGATACAAAGGAAAAGAAATGGATTACTAAATTAGGTGCTCATTTTTCACCTGGATTAAATGAGCATTTTTAACTGAACCAATGGGATATGCTTAAACACTATTTAAGTTGCATTAATTGATTCTGTGTTTTTTGTCACTGAAGAAGGCTGTGCTTTTTTGCCAGCCGAAACCGGTCTGACCTTTTTTGATGTTTATTCAACATTAAAGATTTTTTATCGGATCCATTTTGGTTGCTGGCTTCATTTTGGCTGTGTGTATGCTGGGTTTAAGCCATGTTTCAGTTACAGCAATAATATCAGGCTTATGTTGGGTAATCCAGGCATATAGTTAAGCCGTTGTATTTCTTATACTTCTAAGATTTATTGCAGCAAAAATTAGATAACCAGGGCTGGGGATTGGCTGTTTTTGGGTTGCAAAAGTGTGTGCGAGGGAATAATCTTTGTGTTCATTATGATAGGTGGGGCCAGGATTAGGATGTATATCTTTTCCTAGAAGGATTTTAGTATACTGGGGCATTATGTATACTTGTTTTTTTGGAGAGGATTCTTGCACTTACTTTTGTTTTGGTTTGAGTTGAAGTGCAATTAATCAGCCTATATATATAATAAAGGTGAGGGGCAATATTTAATAGGCATGGGACAATGTGTGGAGAGTGTAAAGAAGAAGTATGGCTAGGTGGTTGGGAGAGACTTGGAGACATTGCAATATATTATTGAGCCATGGGAGGATGAAAGGTGGTACAGCAGGAGGAGAAGAATAGAGGATACACTGAAGAGTAGCATAATTAAGTACAGGAATCTGTATGTTATAGATGTCAGGTAGTAGGGAACTAGCAATGAATAAGGAAACAAGAAGTTGCAGAATAGTAGGAAAATCAGTGATGGTGGATTCTGAAATCTGGAAGAGCATAGGTAAGGAGAAGCATTTTATATAAAGGAACAAATGTAGCTTGACCTGGTATCTCCTCTGGAAATTAAGGAATAGAGGGGTATTAAAGGCTAGAATATAATGATGTAGTCAAAATAAGAAGAAATGAGGGCTTATTTGAGAAAAGAAAAAGATCCATTGTGGAATAGATATGTACTATTAGGGAGGGTTGTGATTATAAATGGATATAGTGCAAAGCAGTATGACAGGAAGAAAGACAGTTGGGAATGGGGCTAAACATTAAATAGAGATCGGAAGATAAGAAACCAGAAACAGAAGTGGCTGTATAGAAGTAGTAAGGTCAACTGGGGAGGGTTTCGGAATAACAGTCACAAGTGAAATGTGTAAGTAGGAAGTATAACATTAAAATAACAGTGGATGGGTGGAATTAGAGGTAGGATAGAGGAGCAAAGTAAATTCCTTAGACTGCACAGACTATTTCACATGGGCTTTGAATCACATAGCAGGCATGTATGTAACTGATTAAAGTTAATTCATAGCCAGGTTCTTCAAGATAAATATGCCTACTTTAAGCAATGTCAAAATTCTCAGTAAAGTTATAGGTGTAGGGTCTTGTGGCAGAGCTCCTGCAATATGGAGGTCAGATGCAGTGACCACATGCTATTAAACAATGACAAAATTCTCAGTAAACTTGTAGGTGTAGAGCCTTGTGGCAGAACTTCTGCAATATGGAGGTCAGAAGTAGTGACCTCAGGCTATTAAATGAAGACAAATTCTCAATCAACTAGTAGATGTAGGGCCTGCAATATTGACATCATATGTAGTGACCACAGGCTATGAAGCAATGGCAAAATTCTCACTAAACTTGTAGGTGTAGGGGCATGTGGCAGAGCTCCTGCAATATGGAGGTCAGATGTAGTGACCATGGGTTATTAAACAATCACAAAATTCTCAGTAAACTTGTAGGTGTGAGGCCTTGTTGCAGAGCTCATGCAACATTGAGGTCAGATGGAGTGACCGCAGGCTATTCAATGATGACAAAATTCTCAGTAAACTTGTAGGTGTAGGACTTTGTGGCACAGCTCCTGCAAAACTGAGGTTAGATGCAAGGACTGCAGGCCATTAAACAATGACAAGATTCTCAGTAAACTTGTAGCTGTAAGCCTTGTGGCAGAGCTCCAGCAATATTGAGGTCAGATGTAGTGACTGCAGGCTATTAAACAATGACAACATTTTCAGAAAACTTGCTGGTCTAGGGCCTTGTGGCAGAGCTCCTGTAATATGGAGTTCAGATATAGTGACCGCAGGCTATGAAACAATGACAGAATTCTCAGTAAACTTGTAGATGTAGGGTTTTATGACAGTGCACTTGCAATATGGAGGTCAGATGCAGTGACCACGGGCTACTAAACAATGACAAAATTTCTCAGTAAATGTTTTGGTCTAGGGCCTTGTGGCAGAGCTCCTAAAATATCAAGGTCAGATGTAGTAACCACAGATTGTGAAACAATGACAAAAATGTCGGTAAACTTGCAGGTGTAGGGCCTTGTGGCAGAGCGCCTGTGATATCAAGGTCAGACATAGTGACTGCAGGCTATGAAACAATGACAGAATTCAGAGTAAACTTTCAGGTGTAGGGCCTTGTGGCAGAGCTCCTGCGATATTGAGGTGAGATGTAGTGACCACAGGCTATGAAACAATGACAAAATTCTCGGTAAACCTATAGGTGTAGGGCCTTGTGGCACAGTGCCTATGATATTGAGGTCAGACATAGTGACCACATGCTATGAAACAATGATAGAATTCATAGTAGACTTGTAGCTGTAGTGACTTGTTGCAGTGCACCTGCAATATGGAGGTCAAATGTAGTGATGAAACAATGACAAAATTCTCAGTAAACTTGTAGGTGTATGGCCTTGTGGCAGAACTCCTGCAAGATGGATGTAGAATAGTGTATGTGTTGTACCTTTAAGAAGTGTTTCCAAGGACAGCACATGCATATAAACAGCAAGCACGTGCTAGCTTCAGTGCCATTTTGAGAGTGCAGCCAGAGAGTGAGCATATATGAGTGTGATAGTTTGTTTATATGTTTATCTAAGTTAACGTTATTAACCCTCAATTCTGATGTGTTTGTCCATAATAAAACTGCTTGAACAGAACTCACAGATGTTCGTCTGTTTTTCCTGACCAAACGAGCGGCATGGTGTCAGAACCTGGATTCCAGAGACTGCTTTTTAGATCTACTAGGTGCAGAGTTAACAGTGAACGAAGTACAAAAGAGGGACAGAAACGAACTAAAGATAATGAAAAGTTGCACAAACAATTTATTTATTAAAAAGCTAAAACAGAGCCTTACAAGTACACGAATGCATTATTAAGCAAGTGAGAGGCACAAAAAGTTTATTAATTAAAAGAACTGTTTAAAATTAAGATATTTGATAAAACAGTTATCAGAAAAGCATTTAAGGGGTTTGACATTACCTTGGAATTACAAAATGAGCATGTTTAAATTAAAACAATCATGTTTAGAGTAAAATGAGCACAAGAAAAGTATAATGAGCATGAAAAGAAATTAAACTAGTAAAACAAATATAATAAAAGGGCAAAAAGAGCACATCAAGCATAAATAAAGCAAGGTGACTGCATGTTTTTTGGCAAATTAATGTGTTTTGGCATAAACTATTGCTTCACATTGATTGAAGCTATTCATGGTATAACTAGAGTTACTCTAAGTATCTCAAAATGTGTAAAAGTGCTTACAATGTGTGCTTATTACTGTGCATTTATTTTGAAGAGTTTGTGTGCAAAGTGCAACTATTTCCTAAAGTGCAGTCAAAATACAGCCTTTTTGAAAAGTTTCTTGTGCTATGTGTGTCTGTTCGCAGACTGCCACCATTACAGAGTGTTTCTTGCACTGTAAAGAGTTATTTAGCAAAGTACAGCTATTTTGGGGGAAGTTTCAGTGTGTTGTGTCCTGTTTACTCGCAAAGTGCAGTTACTTTAAAATGTTTTTTATTCTGAGCTTCTTCTGCCCAGTTTATTCTCACAGTGCAGTTATTTTGAAATATTTTTTACACTGATAAGAGGTGATTTCTTATTATTGTGCTCAGGAGACTTATTTCGCAAAGTTCAGTTATTTAGAGGCTTGTTGTGCCATTGGACATAGTTACAAGTACTGACATAAATTTCTGGCATATGTATATGTGTGTGTGTTCATGCATACTTGCAAAAGCCTTCATTGGTATGTGTTAATATGGCAGAGGCATTTCTCAGACCAGGTCCACTTGTATTTGATCAGACTATTGCAGAGAACTGGAGAATATGTGAGCAAGAGTACGATATTTTTATATAAGCAGCTTATTCTGACAAAGATGCATGCACCAGGGCATTCATTTTGCTAAACCTAGCTGGGTCAGAGGCCATTGAAAGAGAACATTCATTTGTGTATTTACCAGTAGTATATGAAGGAGAAGGGGGAAAATGTCATATTGTTGTATGAGCTGAATCAAGGGAAGACCCCAAGTGTTTGAAATGCAAATTCAGGGAAATATGCAACCCCCAGACAAATGTTACATTAGAGATGCATTTGTTTTACACGAGAGATCAAAAACCAGGAGAAACTTCTGCAGCTTATATTACTGACCTGAGAAACAAAGCTAAAACATGTAGGTTTGGTGACTTAAAAGATGAGTTAATAAAGGACAGGCTTGTGTATGGTATTAATAGTGCAGCAGTGAGAAAGATTTTGCTTCGTGACAGTGATTTAATGCTGAGCAAAGCTATTGAGATTTGTCAAATCCATGAAGTTACAGAGAGGCACACAAGTATGCTTGCAAGTGATAATAGCATGGTTTCAGCAGGCTCCAGAGCAAATGTAGACAACATGCAACACATGGCTAGCAGAAGCAGGCCTAAGCACATGGCAGCTGTAATCCCTGTGAGTGTGGCAGGTAAAACCTGTAGTTTTTCAGCAAGATCTAAGACTAGCTCAATGAAAATGACATGTTCAGTGCAGTAAAAGGGCGAGTCAGCAAAACCCAAATCAAGCTTTATTATTAATTGTCACAATTTTGGTACCAATCATGAGTCTAAAAGAGAAAAGTGCTTAGCATTTGGTCAGCAATGCCACAAGTGTAAAAAATGGAACCATTTTCAAAGGTTCTGCAAATCACGTAAACCTCACACAGTTATAAGGAAAGGTCACTTAAAAAAGTGAGTTGATAATATAGAAAGCTGCAACCCTACTTTCTATGCAGATGGTGTATCAGCAATTGGTGAAAAGCTTGATGCAGTAGATTTGTTGGCAAAGAACAAAGTGTTTTGTACCGTCCAGATCAATGGTAAATTTATCAAGCTCAAAGTAGACACTGGTTCAAAGTGTAATGTTATGTTAGCAGATACATTTGCTAAGGTGAGAGCTGGTGAGCAACTTAATGTGGCCAGTTGTGTGAAACGTGTTGCTTATGGAGGTGAAGAAATTCAAACTGAAGGCTCTATTTGGCTAGGAACTGCTACAGCTTACTATTCTATGTAGTTGGAAGACCTGTGCAGTCATTGTTGGGTCTCAGAGACAGTTTAAGTTCATCATATAAGCACATGTCCCAGTTCCAATTTTACTGAAGCTATTTTCTCAGAGTATGCTGATGTTTTCAATGACAAGCTAGGCAAGCTTCCAGTCATGTATTCTATGAAGTTAGACCCAGAGGTCAGTCCAGTGGTCAGACTGGCAGGAAAAGATCCAATAGCTATGCAGGATAAAGTCAAAGCTTAGCTGGATAAAATGGTGCAGCAAGGTCTAATTTGTCCAGGTGCAGAATCAACTGAATGGGTGTCATCCATGGTAGCAGCCTACAAAGAAAGGTTCAGGGGAAATCAGAATATGCATTGACCCAAGAGATTTGAACAAAGCATTTAAGAAACCACATCATCCTATGTGTACAGTTGAGGAATTCGCAGCCCTAATACCAAATGCCACTGTTTTTTTCTGTCTTGGATGCAAAAAGTTCATTTTGGCAAGTGATGCTTGATCACAAATCTTCACTGATGACTACTTTCAGTACCCCATTTGGAAGATATAGATTCCTCAGGATACCATTTAGAATCAATTCTGCAAGTGAAGTCTTCCAGTGTGCAATGGAGAAAATCTTTTCAGGTTATCCTTGTGCCATAATGGTAGATGATTTATTGGTTGGAGGCAATAATGAAGCAGAGCATGACAGAAACCGTAGGAAAGTTCTAGACAGAGCACATGAAGTAAACTTGAAGCTCAATCCTCTGAAGTGCAAATTCAGACTACCAGAAGTTACATATGTAGGTCATTTTTTTACCAGCATTGGCTTGCAACCAGACCTGTCCAACCAAGCAGCCATTCTTGAGATGCCAGCACCAAGCTCTACAACGTTTTCTTAGTATGGTCAACTACTTAGGCAAGTTTATACCAGACTTCAGTGAGTTGACAGCACCTTTGAGAGAGCTAATGCGTAAAAATGTTACATGGTTTTGGTTGGAACAGCACCAGAGAGCATTTGAAGACCTTAAGCAGAAAACTGACACCCCCACCTACATTAAGGTACTATGATGTCAATAAACCAGCCACTCTTTCCTGTGATCCTTCAAAATTTGGTATTAGCACACTTATTCTTCAAGAGGGCAGACCAGTAGCCTATGCATCTAGAACTCTTACCCAAACTGAAATGCAATATGCTCAAACTGAGAAAGAAGTTTTGGCAATAGTAGTTGCATGTTCAAAGTTTCATGATTATATTTATGGTTAAGCTATTCAGATTGAAACTGATCACTAGCCTCTAGTCATTATTTTAAAGAAGCCTATGCATTCAGCTCCAGCGAGATTAAAAAGACTGATGCTAAAACTGCAAAAGTAGAACTTCAAAATGGTATATACAAAAGGCAAACTTCTTTATCTGGCTGATACCTTATCCAGATCACACAGAATTACAACGGAACAGCTTAATGCAGAGAATTTTGACTTTGATGTCATGGAAGTGCAAATTTTTCTACCACGAGAGTTGATAAGCTGACAGATCATACAAAGACTGATCCAGCTATGCAAAAGCTCAACTACTATATTAATGTTGGATGGCTGTCAAAGCAATCTAGTGTATCACCTGAAGTGCAAACTTATTTTCCTTACAGAGATGAGATGTTGATGGGAGATGGCATTATTTTCAAAGGTCCTAAGATTGTTGTTCCTGCTTCCTCACAACTTGAGCACATCCAGATTTTACAATGTGGTCACCCAGGTCCAAAATCTACCAAAAGAAGGGTGAGAAGACTAGTATTTTAGCTGAGAGGATGAGTATTTTGGCCTTTTCTAGCAAAATATATTGATAAAGTACTTTCTTCTTGTTCAGTATGCAATAGTAATAAACTGCATTTGCAAAAAGAACCACTTCAGTTAAATCAAGTTCCTGAACTACCTTGGTCAACAGTAGCCACTGAAATATTTGAGTGGCACAATCAGTATTACTTAGTGTTGGTAGACTCTTATTTGAACTGGTTTGAGATTGATTTACTACCTAACCTAACATGCACTGCTGTTGATATATCCATGGTAGTCCACACAAAGTTACTTCTGACAATGGTACCCAATTTACCAGTCAGTTGTTTCAGAAATTTGCAAAAGAATGGGACTTTGTACATGTTACTAGTAGTCCAGAATACCCACAGTCAAATGGACTAGCTGAACATGCAGTACAGACTACAAAGCAATTATTGGCGTAGTCAAAGCATGATAATACCAATGTCTTTTTGAATTTACTCAATCTCAGAAACATATCCCGTGACAATATACTTGGCTCTCCTGCTCAGAGACTTCTATTTAGGCAAACCAAAACAACATTGCCTATCAGTTCCAGTTTGTTGAGGTCTAAAGCTAAGAACAACAGAACAATCAAAGCCCAACTATTCAGAAAGTGTTCTTTCCAGAAGTACAGCTACAATAAATCGAGCAGATTTCTTTGTCCCATGAAAGAAGGAGAGACAGTGAGGATACAAATGGCAAAATATTTTGACCAGCTTGGTCAAGTAACAGATATATGTGCCAAGCTGAGATCCTACTTTGTAGAATCTGAGGGTGTGGAGTATAGGAGAAATTGCAGACATCTTCTTCCTGTATCAGAATTGATATCTCACCCTTATTCCTATGATACAGACTCTAGATCTCAGAGCGATCCAGACAATTTTCCTGTTGCAGAACATGTCTTAACTTCTACTTCCATTCCTGATAATGTTCCTGATGTTTGGAGTGGTGTTTGAATGTCCATACTACATTTGTGGTTGTTCCTGAGTTTGTCTTGTGGAAATTTAGTTTCAGATGTTCCTGATGTTCCCAAAGTTGAACATTCAGCAGAGACAGCCCCCTGTTGCTAGACCTAGTTCTAATTTCTATGTCACACGATTTGGTCATATTTCCAGACCTAATGTGAAATACACAGCAACCTGAACATAATTGTCTATATGAATTTAGCTCTGCATATTACATGTCAATTAATGTCATCAATAATGCATGACTCATTTATGAAAGTGGGAGGTTGTAGAATAGTGTTTGTGTTGTACCTTTAAGAAGTGTTTCCAATGACAGCACCTGCATATAAATAGCAAACATGTGCTAGCTTCAGTGCCATTTTGAGAGTGCAGCCAGAGATTGAACATGTTATGTGTGTGATAGCTAATTTGTTTATAAGTTTAGCTAAGTTAAAGTTATTAAGCCTCAATCCTGATGTGTTTGTACATACTAAAGCTGCTTGAACTGAACCCACAGATGTTTGTCTCTTTTATCCTAACCAGATGAGTGACAATGGAGGTCAGACATAGTGACCTCAGGCAATTAAATGATGACAAAATTCTCAACTTTCTTGTAGGTGTAGAGTCATGTTGTAGAGCTCCTGCAATATCGAGGTCAGATGTAGAGACCACAG
The DNA here is from genome assembly GCF_019279795.1 of Protopterus annectens. Taxonomy (NCBI): domain Eukaryota; kingdom Metazoa; phylum Chordata; order Ceratodontiformes; family Protopteridae; genus Protopterus; species Protopterus annectens. Next base: position 1,821,368,426 of record NC_056737.1, on the reverse strand, counting down.
GCTATGAAACAATGGCAACATTCTCAGTAAACTTGTAAGTGTAGGGCCTTGTGGCAGAGCTCCTGCAATATGGAGGTCAGATGCAGGCTATTAAAACAATGACAAAATTCTCAGTAAACTTGTAGGTGTAGGGCCTTGTGGCAGAGCTACTGCAATATTGAGGTTAGATGCAGAGACCACAGGCTGTTAAACAATGACAAAATTCTCAGTAAACTTGTAGGTGTAGGGCCTTGTGGCAGAGGCCCCCCTGCAATATCAAGGTCAGACGTAGTAACTGCCTGCTATGAAATCATGGCAAAATTGCCAACAAACTTGTAGGTGTAGGGCTTTGTGTCAGAGCTCCTGCAATATCAAGGTCAGATGTAATGACCGCAGGCTATGAAATAATGACAGAATTCTCAGTAAACTTGTAGGTGTATGGCCTTAAAGCAGAGCTCCTGCATTATATAGGTCAGATGTAGTGACTGCAGGCTATTAAACAATGACAAAATTCTCAGTACACTTGTAGGTGTAGGGCCTTGTGGCAGAGCTCCTGCAATATGGAGGTCAGATGCAGGGACCACAGGCTGTTAAACAATGACAAAATTTTCAGTAAACTTGTAAGTGTAGGACCTTGTGGCAGAGCTCCTGCAACATCGAGGTCAAATGTAGTGAATGTAGGTTATTAAACAATGATGAAATTCTAGGTAAACTTGGAGGTGTAAGGTCTTGTGGTAGAGCTCCTGTGATATGGAGGTCAGATGCAGTGACCACAGGCTATTAAACAATGGCAAAATTCTTAGTAAACTTGTAGGTGTAGAGTTTTACGGTGAAGAAGAAAGATAGTGATTGCTTGAGGAGACAACTCATGGCAGGAAAATACTCTTGGACTAGCTCACTTACTCATCAAATAAACAAACAAACAAACAAATAAATGAATAAAACATACTTTTCACACCTTAGCATAAGAAGCTGTAAGCTGCCTGACATGTCAAAATTACTGAAATCATTCCACGTATTTAAAACTTTTATTGAAGGCCTGCATTTAACACAGTTATATTAATGGTCTAATTCCTTTACACTGTGAAGCATAGTTTACACTCATCAACCGGCTATATCCATCACACTTTGAACTCTACACAAATGTCTATGTATATCATGCATGCACACTATTAGACAATGAACTTGGGTTCCAAGAACAACCCCTAGAGGATGTTGATTCTGTACTGCTTCCTGTTCCTTTCCAAATGAAGTGCCTATAGCTGTTGTGTGTAGTTCACTGCCCTAACATACTGGAATGATGGAGTTGGTCAGGAAGATCCATGGCCTAGATATCCCCACATGGCCTATATAAGAATGTTAAGCTTACAATCAGCTATGACACACCCATAACAACGGTTCGGTAGACATCATCCATTATTTGAGAGAGATTGATATTCTCACAGATACATGTGACCTCCACTCAACAAACTGGAAGGTGATAACCTCCTCATGCTGCTCTAAAAATAAAAAAGGTGCACACACTTGTGCATATCAGAGTAGTACATTCAGAATTTGCTGAATACAATGAAATATTCTCATAAACTAACATTTTCTTAAATCAGCAATGTTGGCATTTGCCTCTAGATAAACTTGAGCTGTTATCTGTCAATGCAAGTCAAAATTCACTGTAAGGGTGGAAGGTTTCCTACTTCCCTTTTCATGGCCTGATGTTTAATTTCTCTTGCTTTTAAGTGTTATCTTAATGTGAGGCTTTGTACCTACTCCCAAGGTCTCATTAGGATTGGGATACAAAGTATAAACAAGCTTACTAGCTGCTTGACAAGGAAATAAGGGTGTTGTTTAGCCTGGAGTGGGTGGTATTCTGTAACTGCGGAACCTTCAGAAGAGGGTCTAGGAATTGTTTGGCCATAAAGTTAGCATGGCTGCTGAACAAGCCAGGGACATCTCATATATTGTAACATCTCACATGTTGAAAACATTAGCTAGAAGGGCAAAACTGAAGGTTCCAAATATCTGTGTTAAGGGGATGATATACTCAGATTCAAGTGAGTTGGTTTACTTCACAGTGAGTATTGCCTTTTTATTTTAGGCAGCCTAAAGTTTGGTGATGAGGTTAATTTGCTGAGGTTAGACTGCTTAGAGCTATTTGTGCACTAAGGTCTGAGTTTTCCTTCTTTGACACAAACTGAAGTATCGGGCTTGCCATTCTCTTCAGCTGTGGTTTCAACTGTGGTAAAAGAGATTGTAATTGGCAAAGCTGTTGGTTCAGATGACATGCAAGTAGAATTTTTAGGCCCCTCTCTCTCAGATCAGTTCTGCTTTTCAGTAATGTCTGCAATTTTTGGGCAATTTAGTTCTGTCTGAAAACAAAAAAAAAGTCATGGAAGGCCTTTGTGGTGAATGCTCTTGACTCATTATGTTTCTGTCATATTTCTTCCTTAACATGAACTCTCTTTCTCATAACCAATAATGCTTACAAATTGAAAATTCCACTACTGCTGTTAGATTTGGATACAGCACAAGATTTTAAAAGGCTATCCTGAAACTATATGTTTGTATTTCCCACAGTGATGGCTGAAGGCCTAACATGTATGTACTTTACTCTCCAGTGTGATTTGATAAGTGGGTTCCTGAAGGGGTACCTCTGGTCTTTGGGAAAAGACTGGAGGATTGCTATTGCCATTGCTTTTTGCCTTGACAATAGAGCTCATTTCTAATTTAGCTGTGTGTCTGCAGCATAGTTTTATGATAATTTGGGGCCAAAATGACATGCAGATATCATTGCTGGGCTGACACTTGGAATTTGATTTGAGTAGAGTTCAATGAGTGTGAGCAATGATGTTTTAGCTAGCCTTTATGGGAAAACATATAGCATAAACCAGCAAGCTGACAGTGTTGGCTCCATTTTGGAGGTAATTTAAAAAGATGCAAAACAGTAATGGTCCAAGGAGTGATCCCTGAGGAACACCAACAGAGACAAGGAGAAATTATGAGTATTTGATTTGCCATTTTATGGATCCTTGCCTAATAGATAGAAAGCTCTGAAACTAGAAGAGAGATCAAATCCCAAATGAGACAATTTTGCTAGTAATTTTTGATGAGAAACAGTATCAAAGGTTTTAGATAAGTCTAAGAAAAGAGAAAAGGAGAAACAAGGTTACCTGTATTTCTCTGAAAGGTTATGGTGTTAGTGAAACTGAGGAGGGCAGGGGTTTTGCTAAGATGGAGATGGAAACAATGCTGAGTTTGACAAAGAAGATTATTGCTGTTAAGAAAGTTAAGAAGCTGAGAAGGGATATATTTTCCAAAAACCTTAGACAGAGTAAACAAGACAGCTATAGGTCTGTAGTTTGCGAATTCAGTGGAATTGCCAACTTTGTGCAGGGTGTGATGTCCCCATTATGGGCCAGTAATCAAGGAGCCTCAATCCTTACCACTGATACTGAAGAGGGACATTCACGTGGAGCAAAAATGGGTACACCCAGTATTTCCATATGCAGCTCTCTGCATCAAGCACAATTTCCCTTAAGAGCAAACAGGGAATGCAGTCATTATGGGAGCTGGGGCCTCTCTCTCTCTCCAGACCCATAATAGGACTCCCCACTGAGACAGGTGTAGGGTTGAGTCCTCAGCCGAGTCTCCAAGCCAAGTCCACCAGCACCCTCTCTGTGAAACCAGTGCTTCATGTCCCTGCTCCAAGCAGCTGACGCACACACTCTTTGAGATTTGATTTTCACATGCGCGTGCACACACACACACACACACACACACACACACACACACACACACACACACACACACACACACACACACACACACACACGCACACACACACACACACGCACACACACACACACACACTCACGCACACATATACACACCTTGGAAAGGCTGGCACAGATTTACTAGTTATGCCCCTTCTGCCCAGACTATAACGTTGTTACACCACTACCAGACACTCCAAAGCCAGCTAAGGCCCTTACAAGGGTATCCAATTATACTGAGTAAAATTAATATTAATATAAATGGTAATGCTGACCAAACAGCAAGGCTTTCAGGAGTGGCCACAGTGCCACTGAATAAATATAACCACTCCCAAAGGTTAAAATATTCTCTATAAAAACAACCACAATGAACTTTTAAATATATTTAATAATAAATAATAAAGTAACATGAAAATTCTAAATATTTATGTACAATAAATGCAAGAGTTACAGTCACAGGAAATATTAAAAATAACACAGCTGGACAGGTTCACACAGTTACAGAAAAACAATACTTAACTAATCTCACTATATTTTCCTGACTGATCTAAAGAATTATTATTCCCAGGTTACTTACCAGAGCAAGGCAAAATGAAGTAGTTGAGATCCTTCTTTGTCAGTTTACAAAAACAGTGTGCTATGAGACTTCCGTCTTACCTATAATTAAACATTATTTTAGTGATGAAATACAGAATGACATCACATGCATCTTGTTATCTGATTCTGTTTCCATGCAACCCCCCCCCCCCCCATTGCTAGAAACTGCCAGGATTTAGCACAAATGTGGCAATAATACACACACATAGAGGTTGCTAAGATCTGATGCAGCTTCTGGAAATCATAAAACAATTTCAAATCTCCACCCTTCCAGAGTAGCAATTAGTTCACCCCCAAAGACAATACAGAGAGCTTCCTAATACAGACCCTTTGTCTCTGATTACACTGAGATACAGTCTTTATGGCCTAGGCCCAGTAATTTAATTTCAGAACATTTATCAAAGTTAAATAATAACAGTAAAAAACAAAGCCACTGTCAAACCAGGCAAACGCTCCTTCCCAGGATAAAAATGTAAATAAATCAACAAAAAAGAAGGGACAGGAGTGAAGCAAATATAAAAAATTTAGGCAGTCCAAATATCTCAAAGCATCTGTGTAACCAGATACAACTTTATTTTCCAAAAGATAAGCGCTTTCGCTATGTACAAGCTTCTTCAGATCTTCAACAAAAAAACTGACACCAGTGTTGAAATATGTATAACACTCAATTAGCTGATTAATTAAATGAAACACCTTAAAGGGCAAATGCATAAATTTCTGTTTAGAGTACTAGAGGTTATAACTCCAACTAAGAGAGGGGGTGATATTAGGACACATACTGAGAGTAAGGAGAGTGATTGGATTGTCTTATTGAGAGCTGACAGTGGGTCGGGACTCAATGAGAGAGCCTCAATTAAACCTAGACTGAGGGGATGTAGAAATATTAGATGAAATATTTATACCTATAGTATAGATGTTTTTATGGAGATATATGCATGAGTTATATGCACATGTATATTTTGTATGCATTTATATATTTCATATATATATATATATATATATATATATATATATATATATATATATATTATATATTTTTTTTAACTATTCTCAATCATCCTATATATTTTATTTATATGTTTTATATGTATATGTCTGATTTTATGCATTTATAATTATATTTGTTTCATATACTGAATGTTTTTCATATAGTTTTGTTTTGAACATTTCCCCTTTAAGGTGTTTCATTTAATTAATCAGCTAATTGAGTGTTATATATATTTCAACACTGGTGTCAGTTTTTTTGTTGAAGATCTGAAGAAGCTTGTACATAGCGAAAGTGCTTATCTTTTGGAGAATAAAGTTTTATCTGGTTACACAGATGTTTTGAGATATTTGGACTGCCTAAATTTTTTATATTTGCTTCACTCCTGTCCCTTCTTTTTTGTTGATTTATTTATCAAAGTTAGCTGCAGCTGGATTGTGATTAACCTCTTCTCTTCCAGTATCCTCTGTTAAAACATATGCATTTAATTTAGTTACAATAATACATGTATATTTATTTTTCTGTCCAGTAGGCCACACTGTTGGTATATTGTTAACACAAGCAGCGTTACAAATATATTTTTCAATAGAAGCATCTATACATATCAGTTTGACTTGACATACAGAAGATTTTTTTACAAAATTCCAGCTAGCTGTGCTAGCATGTGTTGCACATCCACTGCCCTACATCTCCTGGCATAGCTGGCAATACATAACATTGTCACACAGGGGAATGATATTTTTTCTTTTTCCAGAGTGAAGAGATATATTTCTTCATCATTGACCAGTTTATCAGGATGAAAATAGGGTACATAAGGACATATTCTGCCATTTTAATATATTTATATGCCAAATTATTAATGGCTAAGGTGGTGGATTCAAGTTTTGAAGATATTATTTAATGGTAGACATTGCTACAGATTCAAAATTGAAAGAAGGAAAATGTTCATCAGTACAGATTGGTAGGATGAAGAGGGTTATCTCTCAGTAACATATGTACTGTTTTGACTAAGTGATTACTGAGCTGAGTAGCAATACTATCAGTAGTGCTGCTTGTGTTTGGCAGAAGTGTAGTAATATGGCTGGGGTGGAGTATATTATTTATTGTGGACCAGAACAGTTTGAGATTGTTTAAATATTTATACTGAATTGGCATAATAGATTGTTTGCCTGATTTAATTTTTTAGCACAATTCCTAAGCTGTCTAAAAATATGAAAGTTGGTTTGTGTTTTACTACACTGACATTCTTTCCAGGCTTTATCTCTTTGTGACATAAGTTATTTAATTTACTTGGTTAACCAAGGTGCAGGGTTTGATTTAATTCTTTTTGCAAACATGGGATCAAGATCATTAAGAATATTTAGAAAGTTGTATTGAAATAAGTGACTGCTTCATCTTGAGACAAGGTCTTAAGTTTGGCCTAATTGATGAGGGATAGATGAGAGTTAAAAGTGCGCTTGTTAAATGAAGTAAGATTGTGTATTTGGTTATATAAGATTGTTTTGTTGAGATTGTTATGGTGTTGTACTGTAAAAGTTGGAAGATGATCACTAATTATACTAGGGAGACAATCTGAAGTTCTTACATGGTTTGGCCGGTTAGAGAGTATCCAGTCTAATGTAGAATGCCTGTTACTATTTTTATCAGGTCTAGTAGGGGAGGTGATTAGCTGAGTGAAACTGTAAAGCTTTATAGAGTTAATAAGGGTGTCTAATAACTTGCCAGTCTATGTTTTGATCATCCAGAATAATGGTTTTATGGAGAATATTGCGACATGTCCAGCAGAGAAAATCATCTGCTGTTTGGGTATTGTTACCTGGAGGTAAATATAAGGCTACTATGCATATCTTTTATACTTATTTGTGTTTAACATGACATCAGTACTTCAGAACTGCTGAATTTTGGGGGAATAAGTGGATGAAGAGTGAGGTCAAAAGTGTTTTATAGATGATGGCCACACGCCCACATCTTTTATTTCTTCTGTCTAGCCTAAGGATATTGTACTGAGGGGGAAAGATTTCTTGCATCTTCCCTACCTTGTTTGAGCTGAGTTTCTGTTACTGTTAGAAAGTCAGGGGAATAGAGGGTAATACTTGCATGGATGTCAGACAATTTGTTATAGATCCTTCTTGCATTTATGTTTAAAAAGAGTAAACTTGATACCTTAATGAAAGTGATGAGGGGAAAGAAATTATAAAGCATCAGTAACCTGAGTTTTGTGGTCCTTTTTGTGGTCCTTTTTTTGGGGCCGGGTTTAGGATGGATGTCATAGCTAAGTTTCAGTGATTTTAGGAAGTAATGATTGAAGTATAGCCATTTAAATTTATGCTTTTTTATTACACCGAGTTTTTTGGAGAATGGGGTTGTAATTCAGGCATCTAGTGTTACACACTTTGGTGTTTGTGTAATGATAGAAGTGTGGTGATATAATATGATGATAAGGAATACGGTTTTGTTCTGGATTATATGTGTTTGTGGAAAAAGTATAACTGACTGGAATGGCTGGGCTGTGAGATGTGATATAAGGTGGTATAGCAGTGATACTCAGAGAAATTAAGGTAATGCTAATGTGTTCAATTTTAGAAGGGCATTAGTAGGAAAAGAGAGATGATAACAGATAATCAAGTATTATAAGCTGTAAACTGAAGTAAGTTCTAGAATTCTCTGGTAGATATTTGTATAACAAGAAAGGATGGAGGGTGTATTAAGGAGAAGAAAGGCAAGAGTTAATTAGGGAAGCTTATTGGGTGGCATCAGTATTAGGAAACTGAACGGAAAAGCTGCAAGGATTGAAGCTGATTGGTTAAGTATGATTAGGTGGATCAAGATGGATAAAGTAAATGAAGAGGAGGCAGGCATGAGTGGGTGGGATATGGGTAGGATAGTGGAACAGAGTGAGCCAGAGCAGAGCGAGGGCAAAGGATTGGGACAAACCTAAGCCAGACATGTTTCTCATACTATAAACATATTATAAAAGAACTTTCTTCACCTTATTCAGCCTGACACCAATCAAACTGGAATGTGAAAGACATTTTGTGGGAAGGCCTATTTTTACACAGCATCTGGAATGTGTTAATTACTAAGCTGAAAACACAGACATGGTAAACAATAGTGAGCAACAGTATTACTACATGTAATATATGATCAGCAAATATTTCATTTCAGGCCAAGAAAAATATTATACATATTTTTGAAATGCTTGTTAAATATTATATAAAGACAAATGAAAGCAAAAGACAAACTGCATTGCACAGAAGAGGCAAATGGATTAGTAAAATAGTTTAGGATTTTGAACGAAGAACTGTGAGAAATGATTTAAAAATTAGGAAAATTTGTGGATCCTTGCCAGTGAAGTTTATTTTTACAATAGAAACTTTTGTGTTGCTAACATTTAAAGCCATGTACTATTACACACACACACACACACACACACACACACACACACATATATATATATATATATATATATATATATATATATATATATATATATATATATATATATATATATATATATATATATATATATATATATATATATATATATATATATATATATATATATATATATATATATATATATATATATATATATATATATATATATATATATATATATATCATTTATTATGTCTGTAATAGATTGAGGGTATTTAGTAAGATTAACTCCATAGTCCTAAGAGCACTACAGTGTGTGTGTGTGTGTGTGTGTGTGTGTGTGTGTGTGTGTGTGTGTGTGTGTGTGTGTGTGTGTGTGTGTGTGTGTGTGTGCTCCAGTAGCATTACTGAACTAATTAGCTATTTAGAGTCATACAAGCGCCATATGGGGCAAAGTTCATTAGTAACTCTATTGCATGTCTCTGAAATAAACACTTAGCATAGATGGACCAATATCTCTAGTGCTCCCGTAATAACGCATGCAATGCTGTTGCACAGGTAGACTCAGACAGAAAAACACATTAATTGATACAGTTGCAGTTATACTCCTGTACACAAACAAACATGCATATGAGCTCATGCATGTACATGCATACAGACAAGATATGCATACAATCTAACATACCTTACCTGCTGCGATGGTAACTACCCAACTGCTTCCATAGACAGTAATGTGTGAATGCTGAAAAATAGCACTTTCAGTCTCACTGCCCTGCCACGAAATAGTGTCATAGAGATTGTCTTTGAATCATTTTACCACATTATTTTAATCTTAGGTTAAGGTTCTGAGATAAAGCACACAGCTACTTATATGTATTATTCATTCCCCAGAACTGCTGCATTTGCATATGGTGTTATCCAGTAGACTACCATAGCCAAGTAGCCTTAGGCTTCATAGTGTTTTAGCATTACAGCAATCTTTGAATCAGACATTCATACTGCATTGACTAACCCTGTTAGAATCAGGGTTTTGCATATTGATGTGTGTTTCCGAAAATCCCCTATTATATTATTCTTTTTCACAGATTGTTTCTGTTGTGATTATTTTTTATACGTACCACCATAAAAATCAATTTAAACAAATCCTGCGTTTTACTTTTCTATCTACACCAGATTTTAAACTCTAAGTGTGAATTGTTTTTGCCCCACCCAGCATTTTCTTCATTCTCATTTGTTGTATGCTTACATTTTAATCTTTCCTCATTTCTTTTGCTTTGCTTATTTATTTATTGTATCGGTATGCATCACACTTGACATAAATTCCAGACAAAATGAATACAGGGGGACAGTTGCATTTTAATTTTAGCCAATATAAAAAAATGGTAGCCTGCACTTCATTTTCACACACTGGCAAGAAAAACTGCAATACTTATCAGGTAACAGAAGCAGATATCAAAGAATTTTATTTATTGAAACATAAATTATATAGGTATAAGGAAGCTGTAAATTTGATTTATCTAACATAATGTTTTTATGAAGTGAAAAGATCCATAACAGATCATTTAAAGTTACTGCATAGGCCACAAACAGAAGAAAATGCTTTATGTAGGGATGATTTTGAGTAGCCAATCAGCCAATGTATTTGAAAGGAAATCCATGTAGCTGGGGGAGGGGGAGCGTGTAGATTCCACACAGATAGTTGCCAGAAGGTCATATGTAAACCCTAGTCATTATAGTTCTGAGTTAGAAGGTGTAGCCACTGAACCACTAACCCATTTCCCAAAAATGAGGACTGTAGATCTGCAGAGCACTGTCCTACTACTAGCCAGTCTGTACTTGACTTGTCTAAAAGGAACTTGGTTGTAGTAAGACAAAAATCTTTAGGCTTGCAAAGGTATAACAAAGATCCCCTAAGTGTATTAGTCTCAAAGGGAAACCTGCAGAAATATCTAGTTTTGAGGAATAATAGTAAGGTGGAGTATATGTGTGTGAAGGGTGTGATGCCCGTGCCCTGGTCCAGCAATCAAGGAACCTCAATCTTCACCACTAACACTAGTGGGGGACGTCTCAAATAGGAGGAAAGGATAACAAATACACACAGTAAAGTGCAATTTCTCTTAAGAGCACACAGAGATCACAGTCAGTCCAGGGCTGGTCACTCCCTTGCTCTCCAGGTCCCCAATAAGACTCCCCACTGGCACAGCTATAGGGTCCAGATCTCAGCCAGCTTGGCAAGCTAAAATCTCCAGCACCCTCTCTGTCCAACCAGTGCTTCATGTCCCTGCCCAAGTGGCTGACACACACACACACACTTTGAGATAAGAGTTTATATAACCACACAGACACTTCTGGGGAAGGCTGGCACAGGTTCTCCAGCTGTGCCCCTTTTACCCAGACTATACAGTAGAAATCACTGCCATCACCCAGCTAATATTTATCAGCTACACAAAGGCCCTTAAAAGGGTGTCCAATTATTACTGTGCAATTTTATTATCCAATTGGTAGCATCATCCAGGGCTAAAGCTATAGGATTGGCTTTGTAAAATTTTACCAAAGGCATGCAAGTACTCTCAAGAGCTTAAATTATCTCTACACAAAACAGCCACAGTTGAAAGGTTTTAAAATATTTAATAATAAATAATAAAAACACAAGACAATACTTCTTACTACACAGTGCTAGTCAAGAGTTCAGAGATCACAAAGAAATAAATACTTAAAATAATTCAGTAGTACAGTTCAGACATCATAGAAAAACACTTAGTCTAATCTTTCTAGTTCCTAGCTATTTCTAAGAGAAAACACACTTCTAAAATAACTTACATATAGAACACAGGCAGAGTGCTGATGAGTTGGATGGTCAAGCCAAAAATGTTTAATGCCCTCTGATTCGCTCTGTTTTCAAAATCACATTCCTGGTTCCCATTACATCATTCTTCACACTTCCCTGAATTCCCAGGCTAACAGAAACTACATTTACATTCTTAACATCTCCTTTTGTTATCTTGCAGCTGGTCAGGCAGCAGAGCAATAAAAATACGTTTGCATGTTTAAATCTAGCAATTTAAATCTTGATTAAAACAATAGGAAGAATGTCTTCATCTAGACCTGCCAGAGCCAACTTTAAAGATCAAAGACAGTCATAAAATACTTGACTTAGCTTCCTTACAGCAGTTTTTTTTTCCTTTTAAGACAACAAGCGTGTGGTTCACATTAATATTTACCGATGACATTATTATCTATAAAAGTCTATCTGGCTAGGCTGGCAGCCTTCACAAAGGGGAAAGAAGAAACAGCGGGACTAAAAATGTACTTTCCTGTCTGCTGTTGTAGTAAAAATAAATGCTACACTGGCATAGTGCAGCTTTTATAAATGTTTGAAAGCTAAGATATGATACAGCTATTTATTTTGAAAGGTGCCAAAACAAAAATGCCTAATGCCATTTTAGTCAATTACAGATCTTTAGGTGGCTTTGCCTCTTATCACTTTAATTGATATAAATAGCTCTAAAGGATCATGCATGAATCCTAAATGAGAGTTACAGAGATCTAAAATATGCAGATCACAATCAGCCTTTCTTTGTATTTATGCAACTTAACAAAATGAGGGCATGCCTAAGTCAAAGGAGATGAAGATACGGTGTTCACCATCCATATCCATACTAGTATACCTTTCCACATGCAGAAGAGTGTTAGAAACAGTTTTACAAAGCAAATGAAACATTGAGTGCCACACAATACCTCTCCTTTCAGTGATAACTGTGTCTAACTGAATCCATATCAGCATGGATTCTTCTATAATACAGTACCCCATAATTTACATAGTCTAGATTCACAACAGTGCAGCCTACTGGCCTAGGCATAGCCCAGCTACCTATGCATCTACTGACTGAGGCTTATCAAAATATCCAAATGTAGATGAGTTGGCTAGAAGGACTGAGTAAAGGGTTTAAGTAGAGAAACAATGTGCTACAGAGGTGTTGCTGTGGAATAGAGGAATACCTGCAAGCCTCTGACATTGAAACACACTTCAGAATACTCCAGTATCCAGACAGCTTGCATGCAGAAATGCACAACTACCTCCTGCCTGACAATATTGTCCACTGCTTCTAAGAATCAAGGGAAAGATGAAAGAATAATAAAACTTCCAGCAGCTCTCCCTAGGTATCAGGGACAGTCCATCCACATTCAAACACACCCCTAAGTTATCTGTTGGTCAAGGACACTTTGTTGTTGTCTACAGCAGTTAGCAGGAAACGGACTATGAGGAGAGTGGAGGTAACAGTACTGTGTGGGTGCAAGGATGGAATAAATGGTGCACAGATGTTAGGGAAGATGTGGTTATCAGCAAGCTTAAATGAGCAGCTCATAATATGAGATTATTGTCATAGAGTTAACATTACTGTCCTTGTACTATGCCACACTCTAAGTTCATATGTATAAGTTCTGCTGCTCCTTCTGTAACATTTGAGGAACAAGTAAGCATAAGCACTATCTTCTGATTCAGTATATTTCTTTATTTTATTAACATGTGAATTTTTTTAGTTTGGACAAAAAACAAGTGAAGAGTGTGACCCATGTGTGCAGGTCATGTTTAGGACATAAAGTTATAAAGAGGAGAAATAAAATAACACAAAATAAAATATGATAAAATAAAATGAAAGCAGCACTGTAATTTGGATAAAAATCTAATAGTTTAAAAACAAAAACACAGAAGGTGGTAGCTTGACTACTATCTGAATGACAAAGGCCACAATTGGGACCAATGAATGACAGTCTCTTGTTCCTGATAAGCAGTAGAGGTGATGGATTGGAACAACAGTACACCTAAAAGAAATGCTGAAAAAAATGGGTGGAAAACCATAGAACAAAAGAAGAAAAAACTGAAGGACAAATTAACATTTATCCTATGTATACTTGTATATTCATCTTGACATTATATTAATTTTAATGTCTTTTTCTACCAATTTTCATCAATACAGCTTTCCAACCTCCTATGCTGCACTAAGATTTAAGAATCTACCTGCCTGATGAATAAGGACCCCTTACAAATAATACCAGCCACTCATCCTTAAACTACAGAAACTTGCCATCTTACTTCAGAACCCTGCTACCAAAGGAAGCAAGAAAGTACGTGGTTCCTACACCTAGCAGTAAAGCTGAAATTTTACTAAAATAACTTCTATGTGTATTAAAACCCACTACCTAGCCAGGATACCCAGCAGCCATACCCCTCTCTACCCCTTAACAAACAAACCTTCCTGTCCTTGTGTAGACTCCTGTAACTGTTAACAGAGCCTTCCCTATTTCTATACTAGCTATCTCCTACCTCTAGCTTCAGCTGTATCATACTCATATCACTAGCTTCAGCTGTAATATACTTTTTGCCCACTAGGTTGTACCCTCAACTAGGCTTGTTTCACACACTTCTATCCCTTCTCTCTCATAGTATCATACAAAACATATCTCTGCTGTATAAAACTGTTCTATTTCCCATTCTATCTGCTAAATTCCTCAGTAATTGCACCCAGCTATCACCCTATTATCACTACCACAGATTTTACACCTCTACACTTACCGTAACCAACCAGAAAGCAACTCAGTAGTCAGCAGCTCATAGATTGTTCTTTCAGAACTTTCTTCCTTTACTTGTATAATCACTCTGCTCCCCTACCCTATCCCCAATTCTCACCCACCCCCAGGGCACCTAAACGTATACCTCTAAAACCACAAACATATCCCCTAATATCCAATGACGTACTGCTAATCATTAAAGTACTAAGGAACTGAGTAAAACTTCACTCCTTCCTTCTTCATTACCAGTCCTTACCTCCTATTTATAAATTTACAATATACCCCTGACAATGCCTATAACATCCATGTCAAGACACATAAAGCTATTACTCTTATATGCACTCCTACCTTTTCTAACCTATGTCCTAACTGCCTACGAACATATCACCTATGCTGAACTTCACTATCCCTTAAAGAAAACTTCCCTATCATCTCAGGAAGCCTCCCAAAACTACATAAAACATAACATCAACGCCCAGCTATCTACTACCAAAGTATCATAGACTAGCCCACATTACTTATAACTATCTCCAAGCCAGGGAATCTCAAAACATATTCTGTAAATTCCTAAATCTCACACATAGACTTCAACAACACCTCCTAATAGATGGTGACATTCATCCCAACCCTGGCCCTAACAACAATTGCTCCACTGACCCCCATAGACCAAATCCCTCTACCTTCACCACCCCTACAAGACCTCCCAACTCTCTCTTCATAGCACATCTCAACATATGTAGCATAAACCATAAAGTTGCCCACCTTCATGCTCTCTTACATGGACATTCATTTGACATCCTATGTCTAACAGAAACATGGTTAAAACCTGCAACCCAGGACAATGAAATCACCCCACATGGATACAATATTTTGAGATTTGACCACAAAAACCAAGAAGGGTGGGGAGGTGGCTATCCTATACAAAGCAGGGCTATAAGTTACTTCTTTAGATGTGCAACCAGCTTCAGATACTAATACTGAAATCCTTATTTCTAAACTACAGATCAATGCCTGTAAATCCATCTACATCATATGCTCCTACCTTCCTCCTGGCAATAACATCAACAGTCTTGAAAGTATCCTTAACTGGATTTCTACTCACTTCCCACAAGAAACCATAGTCCTGGGCGACTTTAATATAGACTGGAATAGCTGTACTACTGCCACGCCTACTACCCATATAAATCTATATAGTTTTACCCAAACAATTACCTCCCCCACCAGGATCCACAAACCTAACAACAAAGAAAGCACCTTAGACTGGATTCTAATAATCATCAGCTAACATTCTTTACTGAGTCCGTCCAATCTCTTGCTAATTCTCTACCTCCTGTTAGCTCTAGCCTGCCTTCTTCTGCTACTAGCTTACTTCCTTCATTTCATTTATAACCATTTCCAACATCCCTCATCTGTACGCTTCTTCAAAAACTCAGACCATCCACTACCTCAGCTGACTGATTACTAGCAGAATATCTACAAATAGCAACAAAAGTTATAGCCTATCCTATTTCTGTCCTAATAAATAGGACCATAACTGAAGAAACCATCCCATCTATCTGGAAAATTTCCCATGTTATCCCACCACATAAAGAGATGGTAACTCAGCTGAACTCTCAAACTTCCATCCGATAGCCTTACTCTCTCCTTTACAAAAATTATGGAAAAATGCATCTACCAAGATCTACTAAACCACCTACTCCAAAATAACTTACTAGCTAGCTGTCAGCATGGCTTTAGGCTATTCCACAGCACCACCTCTGCCCTCTTATCCTTTTCGGACTGCATTTACAAAAATCATAACAGCAATACTCTATCCTCTGCACTCTTTATCGACCCCTCAAAAGCCTTCAATATGGTAAACCACCAGTTACTTATGAATATACTTAAATCCCTCTCACTAAATACACAGGCATTACAATGGTTTAAATCCAACTTAGAAAATAGGCAACAGCCTGTACTCCGGGATAATAATCTATCCACCCACCTTCCTATTACCCTTGGTGTCCCTCAAGGCTCTATATTGGGCCCTCTCCTATTCTCAGTTTTTTATCAACTATCTAAATGTAATAATTTCTCAAGCTACCTGCATACAATATGCAGATGAGTCCATATTAATATAATCTGCTACTTCTTCATCTGAACTTCAGTCCCTCACCCAAAAAGTGTTTAATATAGTAGAAAGCTGGTTCTTACAGTGCTGCCTCCTCCTGAACCCCACAAAAACAAACTTATTGCTCTTCACTCCTACACAAAAGTCCTCCCCAATAGACTTCACAGTCATATCTAATAATGGCACTGCCATATCTCCTGACCCAACCACCAAACTCATAGGAGTAATAATAAACCACAACCTTACCTTTGATACTCATATCAACACTATATTAAAATCAGTTAACAGAAAACTAGGCTCCTTCTATAAGATTAAACCCTTCCTTACTCCAATAACTAGCTAGAACTACTATTGCCCACATCCATCTTATCTCTACTCTCCTCTATGCCTCACCTATTTATACTAATCTGTCAAAAAACAACCTCAACAAACTGGCAACCTCCTATAATAACATTGTCAGAGTTGCCACTGGCTCCCCATTTAGAACCCACCACTGCCATAATCTAAAACAGCTAGGATGGATAGAGCTGCATAGTCAGCTTCAATTTGACCAACTTATTATCGCCCACAAGACCCCTTATCATCCTAGCAATACTCTAATACTTATTAGCCTTATCACCCTATACAAAAATCGTACAACCCTTTGCTCAGCAAATCAATTTCTTGTATCCATGCACAAATCCAACAATAAGGCTGGGGATTCACTGTTCTCCAACACTGTGGAGAAAAACTGGAACCTACTTCCCACTGAACTCTCATCTCTTTCTTCAATGTTACTTTTCAAAAAGAAACAGTGTACCTTAGAACTCACTGGCTATGCCCCTGTACTAACCCAGACTAACAATCCCCTCCCTGCTATGTGCACTGTATACTTACTTCACTATTGCTGCATTAAGTCCAGCTCTTTCATAAACCACAGAGAGTATGATCTGTTAAGCTAAACTAAAGTCTGTATGAACTTAGTCTTTTTAAGGAACCACTATAGAGTATGAACTTGTATACCAAGCTATCAACTTTATGAACGTGTCTCTTCCTTATAAATAATTT